>NW_027045217.1:0-300000 GCF_963576615.1 Watersipora subatra | reverse complement strand
TCGCTGTTGTCTTGTACAAGTCAACTCTATGGGCTAAGTCAGTTGAGCAATGTAGGATTGGAGAAGATATATGAAGTCAGGAAATAATTGTGAAATAAAACTACTGTAAAAACAGTAATAAAGTCAGGAACTAGCAAAAGCAGATTTGTCCGGTTCTTTGAGATCGCCAAATTACCTTCCAGCTAATCACAATGTCCAATGTAACTTTCCAATCTACTTCATTAAATTAACAAATAGTATTCTTGTCAAAGTCAAAAATTGTCGCAAATAATGCCACTTGAATACTGCATTCACAGTACTTTACAAGTTCAAGGAGATGTAAATACACATGCTATGATTGTTTTTATTTTAGATCAAGGATCTCCAAGAGGAGTTTGCAGGGAGTAAGAAATGGCAGAGCAAAAATGCTTCCTGAGGCTTTCTAATACAAGCAATATCTAGATAGGCATAGAGCAAGGTTGTTCCCCATAGCTGTGGGTGAACTGGCAATGAAGGGAAGTCACGCCAGATGGCATCTGGCGTGCCCTCTACCTCATTGCCAATTCATCTGCAGCTATAGAGAACAAACTTGTTCTAGATAGGAATACTTTTATATGCAAAATCTCGAACTGTTTCAGCTTGTACTGTGCTCAATTTTGAGTGAATATATTGATCAAATTAAAACATACCTACATACATTAAACATTCAGGATTTTCAACACTGATTTTTTTTTACATAAACCATACTTATATTCACTTATTTTCACATATCTACATGTAGTATATGTAGCCCTTTTCTACTCTGTTATTCTGTTCTCATTTGTGCTTGTTAAAGGCCTTTTATGGCTTTGGTGCTGATGTGGTAGTAATTAAGTTATGTGCAACATTTTCTTTTTATATCAAATAAAGTAAAATTATTAAACTTTACGATTTATCATGATAGATTCGTCCGATAACTAAAACAACCTACTTCCCATCATTGTTCCAGTGGTCCATCACCAGACATTTTGTCATTGCGCATCGACTTTTCAAACAATGTATGTTGTACAACATCAGCAATGCCAATAGACATACATCATGCTGAAGGTTTTGTGTGTGCTGCCCTCTGATTTTCCAGAATTGGCTACATTGTGCTTGTGGAGGTAACGGGAAAGCTGCTAACAATGATGCACAACAATTGCCACATGCATTATTTATATTGGAGCAAGAAAATACATCATCATGCCAACAAAAAGAAAATATTTTTTGCTCAACAAATCAAGAAAATTTTTTTGGTCACACAATGCTGTACATAAATAATAAATATATAAGCAAATTGACAAATGAATACCTACAGAGTGCGGTCATGTTCAAAATCTAAACAAAGTTAGTTGTTGGAGAAGTCGGTGTTTGTAGTAAAGATAAGATAGACTAATGTCTTCTGTTGCCTTTTCACAATCTTTGTCTTACGATACGCTAACATAAATAGTTACACTAAAATGAAATAGAATCTTCTTTAGCTCTCAGAATGGTAGCAAAGTAGACAATTGTTTCAATGTGCATTTTATTTGGTTAGAACATAATCACAAATATTCAATAACTTATATAATACCACGTTACATACATGTAAGTGCAATCATATTACAACGTATGTAAGACATTTTTCATACACACTGTATAAACGAATACAGAATAATTAATGATGTATTTTTGAGAAGATTTTTTTCCGTTTCGTGAGCATGTTACTATTTCGTCTTAACACGACAAAACTACGATAAACAACTATGTGAATACGTTATGCTAGTTTGATGAAAGATCTCATATTTTTAATTAAAGATTTGTCTAAAACGATGTTTATGCTTTATTTTGTTACAAAAAAATAATAAGATTACAGACTCAATTTCTAACCGACTAAACATTGGCACTTGCTTAAAACCTCGTCGCTTAGTGCCGACAAAACATTTGCATTTCCGGATTAAGCTCCACCTCTACAAAACGACCCAGAAACTGACCAGGTTTTGAGCCACTGCAATTATACTTGACCATTGGAAGGCATGATAAATGCATAGACCGAGATAGTGACAGGGCTAACAGCAGATGTTGATTGATAAGCATTACATGCCAACAGTCGCGTATTGAAAAAAACTCGCAAGAGTAGGGTGGGGACAACCCCTAGCTCTAGATCTCTGCGCTTTAACCAACGCTACAACCTGCTGAATCCAACAGGAGGGAGCTGAAACCAACTCATTTATGCTCTGCTGAACCCAACAGAGTGCGCTGAACCTAACGCTGCTGACTGTACAACCTGCTGAAACCAACAGGAGGGAGCTGAACCCAACTCGCTTCCGTTCTGCTGAAACCAACAGAGTGCGCTGAAACCAACGCCGTAACCTGTTGAAACCAACAGGAGAGAACACAACTCTTGTAAGGATAATTATTTAATTATCCTATTTATTTGTAGTCATTTTTTGTGAGCTTGCTGTTAGTGCCGATTATAAACGATATTTCTCCAACAATAACGACTTTATTATAGTAATACTAATCATGCATCCAATTCAAGAGTCACACCCAAGCTGAACTGCCTAAAAATTAGTGGCAGTATTTATATTACATAAGCGATTGGCCTAGAGATTGACGGTTATCGTTCAAACCGACCAATCATATCGTCTTGCTGACTGCCGAGTTTCTAAGAATTTTCACATACAGAACAATAAAAAATTATCCCTAGACAATGAGCCATTATAGCATAACAATCTAAACACTAACAAAAAGCCCAGGAAATTCTACATATACTGGGTAGCGAACAGTAAGTGTAAAAAAACATTAAGACATATTTCGATAACGAAAAGGGCTAATTACAAAATCTTATCTCGAGAAAACGTAGAACAAAAACGGAAACAATATTGTTTAAGTAATCTTAAACCACTAACAATTAATTATAACAGAAACTTAGAATATTTTGACATGTA
Source organism: Watersipora subatra (assembly GCF_963576615.1). Lineage (NCBI taxonomy): Eukaryota > Metazoa > Bryozoa > Gymnolaemata > Cheilostomatida > Watersiporidae > Watersipora > Watersipora subatra. The sequence goes on along the minus strand of NW_027045217.1, from coordinate 297,073 downwards.
ACCATGAACATAAAAAATGTCTTCCAATGAGTGAACGGTAAGAAATAAATTATAGAAGATTGTTCACTGCGTAAAAGCCTTAATAAATGGCGTCTGTTATCTTTTCTAGGTCATTCACTATCCCAGAAGTCTCTTCTCTATATATATATTGGCTACGTCACCTTTTCCCTTTGATCAGTTCACCATGTTTTTCTGCGCCGGGTGTCCAGAGCGCCTTGATGAGCCTGACGTCCATGGGACCGATAGCATCCAAATAAGACAACTCTTCGGAGTTATTCCTCCACGGTCTTTTTCATGGCCACCACTCCTTTCATAGAGTTTGTTCTTTAGAATATCTCGCTTTATTTTTACGTTTACAACACTATCCTCCCCTAAAACTTCATTCTGTCCCAGAATGGCATTACTTCTATGGCAGACATCTAAGCGGTAGTCCGGTAGGTGCTGACATAAATTAGTAGGCTGGGTTGGCGGAATAGTGTGATCCCCCAGCTTGGATATCTCTGTGTGATCCTGGAGCAGAGGGACGGGTTGCTCCATCACCTCTGAATCAGGAGGGCGATCCGTTGGCTTAGGCAGTTTTTTTCTGCATATTCTGGTGGTGCTTAGTCTAATATCACTTTCATATTGAATAGGGTTTCCCCCTTTGCACTCCATTTTAAATTTCTGGTTTGTCAGATACTTGCTGATGGTGCAGAGATTAGCATCTCTTGGTTTAAGTTTAGTACTGCATCCTTTCTCCGTGAAGAATGATTTCAATGAAGCTTTGGTTCCGACAGAAAAGGTGGTGGGTTCATCTTTCATATCATCTTGGATTCTCCACTTTTGTAGATAGAGCCTTGTACCTCCTTTATACAAATTGTGCGGCTTTAACTCCTCTACTGGTTTTTCAACCTCAGCTTTCTGTATCGGCCCCAGCCGATATGCTAGCTGATTAATAAGCGGTCTATCTTTCATAACCGAGACTTAATGTTTTACTACTTGGTGGCCACCAACATCACCTTTGCTGGAGCTGAACATTTTCTGATGCTTTATCAGCGGTGTGTTGACTTGCTTTGGTTCCATTTCTGGCAGAGATTGCGTCCAACTGGGTAAATGTTCATTGAAGTGTTTGGGGCATTTAGTTCTATTGCAGTCCTTCTGAAACTGTTCTTGTCTTTCCACAGGCATACAGACGGCTACCTTTCTTCCAGAAGGTAGATGAATAAGTTTATTGCTTGTGTTCATCACACGAATATTGACCTCTTGCTCTGTAGGTTCACACAGCGATGTGACAACCTTCAAGCCCAAAACCTTGTGTAAAGTTTTAATGCAAGCTGGCCCTGGCGTCCACTTTCGACTAAGCCTCGCCAACAATAAGCATTCAGTATTTGGCGAAACAACTATGTTCCTTTTGACCTGCACATTCACCGAAAGGGGTTCTCCGTCCTCGGCGCAGCAGGCAACTTCAGTGCCCTTACAACGTAGCTGCGAATGACGGAAATCCATCTGACATTCTTGATCCTCCAAGAAGTCTAACCCTAGCAGAATGTGATTGTCCACATCAGATACTACAAACTGATGTTGCAGTTGTATCGGTCCCAGTCGAAATTTTAAATTCGTCATGCCTTCAAGCAAAATCTGCTGCCCATTTGCCAATATCCCGCTACCTCGCACAGGTAACAACTTCGAGTAACATGAGCTAAGCAATGTCTCCAGCAATTTCTTCGGAAGTACGGACTTTGTACAACCACTGTCAAGTAACATGACAAATCTTTGTTGGTGAATCCGTACAGGAATGTAGTATGCACTGGTGAGCCAACATGCCTGTATCCTAAGTTTGCCCACATCACAAAGTTCAGGCAGTACGAGCATTAGTTTGCCTGAACTTGGTCGTTTCCCGATGGCTTTGGCTTATCACAGTAACGAGCAACGTGGCCTCTGCCATTGCAGTTGTAGCATCGAACTTCTCTCTGAGGCTGTTGGCTTCTCATTGTCGTCGATGTTAGCTGTGTCATCATTGCTTGCTGTGATGCCGCCATTTGCTTTTGCGTGTCCAACATCTGCTGCATAAACTTACTCTGCATTTCTGCAAAATGTTTGAGCAAAGCTGTTTGACTCATTTGCATTTGCTCTGTCAGTTCTTATTTTAATTGTTGGACATCTTCTAGCTCTACTCGGTGGACATTTGTATCATATTCTACCATATCCTGATACTTCTGATTAGTTTCTACAGCATCAGTCATGGTGCTGGGAGGAGATAAGCGTAGTGTCCAGGCTAGCTGTGAATTAGGCCGAATTGCTGCAATCAACTCACGCTTGGCTTGCTGGTCATGCTGATAGCTATCTAGCTCGAGGAAAGCCTTTTGAACTAACTTCTGTACCTTTTCAGCATAATGATATATGTTGTCCTTTGGCTTTAATTTCATAGATTTTAATATGGCGCTAGCTGTGTCTGTCCTGAACCCATATTGTGCCTTAAGTTTATGGCAAACTTCTTCATAGGTATTGCCACCAACACCTCTGGTAGCTGGGCCTTTCAATGCCAATGTTAACCGTAGCCTACATTCTTCTTCACTCCACTGATTATGTTTTGCCACTGCTTCAAAACAATGCAAAAACTCTTCCACATCACTTGTGCCATCAAATGAAGGAGCAGGAATAGGCAGCATGGCTACTTTTGCAGGTATGTGCCCTCTTTCCATCATATTAGTGCATAAATCATATGGGCCGTCCTTACTTCTACTCTTGCGCACCATGTTTGAATTTAAAAGGGTTTGAGAGAATTGCTTCACTATTATCCCATCGCTGCCACCAGTGAAGAAAACTCGCAAGAGTAGGGTGGGGACAACCCCTAGCTCTAGATCTCTGCGCTTTAACCAACGCTACAACCTGCTGAATCCAACAGGAGGGAGCTGAAACCAACTCATTTATGCTCTGCTGAACCCAACAGAGTGCGCTGAACCCAACGCTGCTGACTGTACAACCTGCTGAAACCAACAGGAGGGAGCTGAACCCAACTCGCTTCCGTTCTGCTGAAACCAACAGAGTGCGCTGAAACCAACGCCGTAACCTGTTGAAACCAACAGGAGAGAACACAACTCTTGTAAGGATAATTATTTAATTTACCTATTTATTTGTAGTCATTTTGTGTGAGCTTGCTGTTAGTGCCGATTATAAACGATATTTCTCCAACAATAACGACTTTATTATAGTAATACTAATCATGCATCCAATTCAAGAGTCACACCCAAGCTGAACTGCCTAAAAATTAGTGGCAGTATTTATATTACATAAGCGATTGGCCTAGAGATTGACGGTTATCGTTCAAACCGACCAATCATATCGTCTTGCTGACTGCCGAGTTTCTAAGAATTTTCACATACAGAACAATAAAAAATTATCCCTAGACAATGAGCCATTATAGCATAACAATAAAAACACTAACAAAAAGCCCAGGAAATTCTACATATACTGGGTAGCGAACAGTAAGTGTAAAAAAACATTAAGACATATTTCGATAACGAAAAGGGCTAATTACAAAATCTTATCTCGAGAAAACGTAGAACAAAAACGGAAACAATATTGTTTAAGTAATCTTAAACCACTAACAATTAATTATAACAGAAACTTAGAATATTTTGACATGTAACCATGAACATAAAAAATGTCTTCCAATGAGTGAACGGTAAGAAATAAATTATAGAAGATTGTTCACTGCGTAAAAGCCTTAATAAATGGCGTCTGTTATCTTTTCTAGGTCAACCACTATCCCAGAAGTCTCTTCTCTATATATATATATATTGGCTACGTCACCTTTTCCCTTTGATCAGTTCACCATGTTTTTCTGCGCCGGGTGTCCAGGGCGCCTTGATGAGCCTGACGTCCATGGGACCGATAGCATCCAAATAAGACAACTCTTCGGAGTTATTCCTCCACGGTCTTTTTCATGGCCACCACTCCTTTCATAGAGTTTGTTCTTTAGAATATCTCGCTTTATTTTTACGTTTACAACAGTATTGACACCAGTAGACAGGATGAATGGTTTTGCTCTATGTAAGCCCATGAGGTTTAGACCTGCCATAAAATTGCCTCTATACTTTTACGTGTGCTTTTAGAAGAACAACGTGATGCAAAATTATTTTGCACCCAATCATACATCACTGTTGAATCTGCCAGTTTATTTTAGCTTCAATTATGTTCAGTTTATGTTTTTCTCAGCCCTGTGGCCTGCACTTCATACAGCTAGGAGCCTTGACTGTCAAAATAAAGAGTCGGTGGACCTGTTGATCTTGTAGATGTCTCCATTGGAGTGTGCGATGATGTTGATGATGAGTGATGAGGTACTCAGGTTGTTTGATTAGTGCAGGTGTTAGAGTGTTTGACTACTAAACTGAGTGTCACAAGTGTGAATCCAGTATGAAGCAATATTTTATCCCAACTTCTAACTGTGACTTCAGATAGATGGACATACACACTTTCATTATAACAAAAGCTAGTGGTACCTCGGCAGTCTAGTTTGGTTTGAGAGCATGACAGGAGTGTCAAATAAAAGGGCAGATAATAAGCACATGCACAATAGTTCTAACACATGGAAGGCAATTGGGTTACGCAGTAATTGGTGGGTTGGTCTTGCGGGCTGACAATCACGAGTTCAAATCATTTATGCTGCATTATTTTTTATAGGTCTTATAACCAATATAAATATGTTGACCCCAACATTTGGTGGGATATCAATATCTATTAAGCCCGGTTCCAATATATGCCGCAAAGCACCGGCAACAGCACCGGCAACAGCACTGCAGGCTATCAGAGATGAATTGTGAACCTACACGCCGGGTACCGCCGGTAGTTGCCGGCAGTCAACGCAAGAGTTTAGAGCTATTCAAATTTTGCGAGAGCCGCAGGCAAAACCTTCTCAAAGTGCACTGTACAGGTAAAGGTCAGCATTATCGAAACAGCATAGCGAGCGAACATTCTTTATTCGGTTATTAGCGATGCAGCTTTATGTGAACAGAAGCCACCGGAGCCTAGCGTCGCAAAGGATTTGCTGCACATTATTACCGCCGGAGTCTCGCAGCCGATATGGGAAGCAGGCTTTAGGAGCACATGCTTTTTGCAGGCTCGTAATGTAAACATTATTTTAAAGCTAGTTGATTTTCTAAGTTTTGGCAAAGATAAGCAGGTAACAATAGCAAAGCAAATACTTATTAACCAGAGCATATAATAGAGGTGAGTGCTTACAATACGGGCTGTTCTTGCTACTCAACAAGGGTTTCTATATACATGAAGCATCATCAAATTTATCAACAACAATGTGACTGATGGGTATTACTTGTAATATTTACTATAATAAGAACCATGTCTGTCTGTATAAAAGCGCAGGGTTACATTTGAAAAAAGATTATATCACGCAGGATATGAACTCGCAGCGTTCTGCATCAATACCATGTGTGCTTCTTGTTCACCTTCCAGTAGTTTAGAATTATTGAGTATAGATGGTAGAGTAATTGTTTGTATTTTATTGGCACACATGATGATCTCTCATAGCTTACTAGACTGCCAGAGCCCTAGTTATTAATAAGGTAACAAGTTAGTCGGTGTGATCTCCTCCTGAATCCAAGTGACTAACTCTGGAGCTCATTGGTAAGATCTGTTGACTAGGTTTCCAGAATTATTCAATACATTGAAATTGGTAGCTATTCAAATTGATATTGAAATTCAATCATTTTGGTAAACATCTAATATTTAAAGGAACATATGGCAGTTTATGAATTTCTGCATGTGAACCGCAGCTGAACATGACAAGGTCGACTGTATGAACACATGCCAGACACAGTAGGAGAATAGTTGGGTCACCACATTTTTCTTGTAGCAGTGAATGAAAACCAGCTGTTAGTAACTAAAACAGTAGAAATAATTTTATGTCACTTTGGGTTTTCCTATCAATTAATAGTATTCAAGCACTGACTCATTGCAACAGGCTCTAGCCGTGCCCTTTTTGAGGCTAGCAAAACATTAATAACTAAATAAGTAACGTTTTTGTTTTTATAACGATACAGCATCCTGATGGAGTCATCTACTCCTTTTATAAAGAAATTTCAAGGTGAGTGTATGAAATCATAAAGTGCACCTAGTTACCATTTTATTTTTAGTTATAATATTTATATCATCTCCAGTAACTGTTACCGTTTGTGTCCATTCACTAATTCTGGTACTCTCTGGAGCCAGAGGTTTTAGCTAATAGCTAAATACTATACCGTCTTATGGTATATTTTATTTTGTTATATTTCTTGTGCATGCTGTATTATTGTTTTATCAGATAAATTATGTATAAAGTTTTCACCATATTCTTGAATATTAATGTAAGTCATTTTACTTATTTATTTCATTCATTTTATTTATATTAAAGTCTCAGCTCAGAGTATGTTGAATAGTTAAATCCTGATAAATTGTAGTTACATGGTAATCTATAAATATGCTGAATTTCTGACGCCAGAGCAAAGAGGGGCAGTGGGAATACTCCTCATGCATTACTCTCACATGGTATGGAAAAACTCAGTCTAAGTGTAGGGCCATGCAAGCTGCTCACAGGTTTAAATACTTGCCTTCCTTTATAAAGCCGCTGACAGTTACCCTATCAGCTGCTACACCTAGTCTGATGTCAAGGTCAAAGATTAAACATAATATTTTTTTATGTAATTCAAAATTCTTTACAGCAGTCAGCATGCAAAGATCCTGGTCAGCTGTGTGATGTCGGCAGCAGTTCAGCTCTAACCTGAGTCATTGTTAATAACTTATGCTGACCCAGTGACTCTTTTTTAGTTGATTAGCAACCCATTCGTATGTTTGAATAGCAAAATTGTTCAGCCTGTTCAGCTATTGATAGCCTGTTTTCTTTACCCGAGCTATTGAGGGTCTAAATATCTAGTAGTCAGGTGCTGATGATGTATAGAGCAAATCTTGGCTAACATTTGAACAAGCAAGTACCATGTCAAAGTTATACTGCAACATATAGACAAGAGAGTGAGAGATGTAGTAAGAACTTCAACAACACAGTTTAATGGTAGACTTATAGTTGAGGTAAATAATATATTACTTACTCTTTATTCATAGGAATATATGAAAAAAACTGAGCTAGTAATAATATTAGTCACTTTTCTTACATGCATAGAGTTCACTTTTATTATGTTCTACAATCCTTTATATACAGTAGTTCTGTTAAATAAGGAACATTCCAGAAGGAAAGTCATGTGATCAATAAATATTATCATTATATAACTCTGTTGGCTCTTTTATACTACAGTTGAATTGTGAAACCACGCCATGAATATTTACAGTGCGTTTAAATCCTATATTTACATACCAAGATACATACCAAGATAATCTATAGAAACACTAAAATTAATACTACTTGTTTATGTGTATAATACAAAAACAATATATTGTTTTAAGACAGTTTCCGGTATTGGCAATAATATGTTATTACATAATTGTTGCAGATGTGCAGATCATGTACAATGATATATGATCGTTAAAGATGTGTGTATCATGGGTATAAATGTATTTTTATAATATATTTTGGATGTTGGAGTCGTTAACATTGAATATTTCACAAAGAATATTTCCATATTTACTATTTACCATTTTTAATATCACCACACGCTCTCAGTATGGAGTGCCTTGGAACGGGAGGATTCTCCAATGAACTAGTAATGAGAGTGCCATCAGTGCTGTTTGATGACACCAATGATTCATCTTTCACTTTTTCTAAAAAAAATGATTGGATTTATTTGTGCTTTCAAGCTACATTACTTATGTTTTCTGGTGAAAGTGAAAGCAGAGGAAAGTCTGGAGGTAAATAATGAAAGTGTTCATAAAAGTAAAAACTAATAAACATGCAAAACTTCAGATTATTTTTTTTGCTGATGGTTACATCATTTCCATCTTTTCCATACACACCTCGGCCTTTCATCTCCTCACTACCATGTGTATTCTCAGCATATTGCATATCTATTGCAAGGTCATCACAGCTTTTTACTTGAGCCTGCGTGGTTTCAGATTCAGAAACTTTCTGGGTATTACGTGCTTTGTCCCTCATTGCATAAGCATCGGCACTTGCTGTGCATGAGCTGTTAGACTCTGCCTGATTAGTGTCGCTAGCTTTCACAACAGAGTCAGTATTATCCCTAGAAGTGAGAACGTTTGATGGTGAGCTCCCCTCTGCATAATTTGATGAGGTTAACTGAGGAATAGCTACATCCCTAGCTAGGCTAGAAAAATCTTCAGAGGCTATAGTATCAGAATTGTCTAGAGTAACCCCTCCATTTATATCATCCTGATCATGACATCCTTGGACACTCCTGGCTGTTTGGATGTCAACATCCCCCTCCTCTAACTGGTAAATAGCAAACGGATCTGAGAAAGACCGAGTAATGTCTAACTCATCAGAATCAACAGATGACAGCGCATGTGGTGTAGACTCGACTGCTTCAATCTGTATTTTTCCTCGATTTTCAACAGTGTGAGGAGGTGATTCACTGAGATTAACCGCCACCTGAAACGAATTGGCAATACACACTGTCAGCAACAGTCAAATTTCATGTTTGAGATATTTCTTGGCGATCTTATTCCTCTTGCTATGACTACACACAGTGAGCACTGAAGAGAGTACTGGTCAATGAGTGTCAGGTTCATAACTTCCGACTTTTTAGGAAAAAAAACAAACTGCTATCACTTCTAGGGCGCTTTCAGATTCCCTACACGTTGTGGGTATGTGTACATGTATATGGCACATGGGTGGCATTTTATTCCAATTGAATACTCCTTACGACTGCAGAAAAAATATGGTAGTTTTTTCACTTGATTAAGGTACAAAATGTTACGTTACAACCAAGTTGCGTAGCCTCATCAGCATGTGGAATGCATTTATCTCTACGGCCAATTATTGAAAAATATAGCTCAAGATATTCATCAATAGTTTAATGTTTATAGGCTATGCTAACTGCTCTGGTGTAACATCAGGGCAAGCCAGGACTTTCTTTTCAAACAAAGCCTCCACATCAAGCATCTTAATAGGTAAATTTCAGTAGTTTGAACATTCTATTTTGTGCTGCATTTAGTTCGATTTAGATGAATTTTTGTTAGCTGTGAAACAAAAAGCTCTCACAACTATGATATGTAGCATTTGTTAGACTCAATGGAGGCTTCACATTAAAGGTTCATGTCAAGTTTTTAAAGATTTTATTACAATGTGAGGATACTGTTCTATCTTGAGATTTCATTTACTGTCTCAAGTGATCTGACTTTCAGGATGTTTAAAGATATTTAAAGGCGAAAAAACTTGATCGCAGTTCAAATGCTCAGAAAGAAAAAACGCACCCAGATTTCCTCAAAATGGCATTAATAGTCGTGCATATTTTTTATATGTGATATGTATACGTTCACACCAGCATTGGGTAATCATACGTTCACACCAGCATTGGGTACTCATATGTTTACACAGCATTTAGAGGAAAACAATGGGACAAATTCTAACCAAAATATCTTTAAATCATTTGAAATATCTATAGCAGTGTACGTATCTGGGACTATACTTGAAGTTTTATTTAAACAATCCTGAGCAAATACAAAATAAAACATATGTCACTATATATAGAGATGTGTAACACTGCAGATTGAATGAACAGCCAATGTCACAACGAGAGGGACAAACATGAAGTGCGACTATTGACGTCATTTTTGAAAAAGTGATTTTCTTCTGAGCATTTTAAATGCGATCAAATTTATCAAGTTATGTTAATTTTAATCTTGAAACATCCTGGCAGTCAGATCACCTAAAACGGTACAGAGAATCTCAAATGATAAAAGATATCTAGACTTTCTAATAAAATATTTTGAAATATGATGCTAGTAAGCAATCAATGAAAGTAATCTAGACTTGCACACTACGCTTACTGCTTCTAGCGAGCTGCTCTTCCTTGTGTTAGTCTAGCAAAACATTATCGAATTAATTGTTACATGATATACCTTACCCGCCTTAGCTTATTATGGCATAGACTTATTATGGCAATAACTTACTTAACAAGTTGTAAACCATTACTGTTAACAAACTGTAGATTTCACCTTAGTTGGTGGTCTTTAATACTTCTGAAAAACTCAAATTTTGCCCCCAAGTGAACAATAGTCTAGAGACACCTCATTTAATACTCTAACATAGAATTCAATTCTTTTTTAAAAATTACAGATAAATAATTTATAGATAGGCTAACTTTCAATATTATTTGCGTTCAACAAAGTTTACATAAGTTGGTAAAGCACAATGTTCAAATACTATTTGACTAAGAAAAATGTAACTAGCAGTTGTGACAGAGCTAAAACATAAGTTAATCATGTAAAATGTATCAAATAGTTTGTAGCTCTGAAAGTTTCAAGTTAATTACAAAAGATACATGAACGCTACGTTTTTTGTGGCGTTAAGAAGAAAAGCAACAAATGACAGCCACTGACTTACATTTAAAAAATGTGTCAAAATGTGTAAGAGTTGAGGCTGTTGTGGCTAGACACACGAAATAACGCGTCACATTGACAAATAAATGGACGAGTGCGAATTAGCCTTTACCAGGCGAAGGCCATGACATTCTTGTTAGATTTTTTATTATCATTAGTTGTTATTATTAGCGTTTTTAAGGAAATTTTGTTGTGTAAGATTTACTGTTGGTTTGGAAAGAGAATAAATTGATTGGTTAAAAAAGGTCAGACTTTACAGAATCCAGCTAGTTTTTTTCTGCCTTAACAACAACAACTTAAAAGCATACTATATTAAACATGTAATATAATTATTAGGTTAACAAAACTGTGTTTTGCCAAATAAACAACGACATTGATTCAAATTGTCTTTGTAATTTATTCAAATATCCATTCGCATCTTACTGACACTTAACAATGACTGAACAATGCGTGCAGAGTTATTGAAATTAATAATAAATGCCTGTTCAATAAATCAATAAAGGTCAGTATTACCTGAGGTATTGAAGAAACGGAATTGTTATCCATTTCAGTAGGAAGTGTTTGCACAGAACTATCACCACTAGTGCCACTGCTATACCGTTCTAGATCTCCGCAGGCAGAAAAAGTAGATTAAGGCCGGTCATACGGAGCAAGTTAAGGCCTGTCATACAGAGTAAGATAAAGCCTGTCATACGGAGTAAGTTAAGGCCTGTCATACGGAGCAAGTTAAGGGCTGTCATACAGAGTAAGTTAAAGCCTGTCATACAGAGTAAGTTAAAGCCTGTCATAGAGAGTAAGTTAAGGCCGGTCATACAGAGTGAGTTAAAGCCTGTCATACGGTGTAAGTTAAGGCCTGTCATACGGAGCAAGTTAAGGGCTGTCATACAGAGTAAGTTAAAGCCTGTCATACAAAGTAAGTTAAAGCCTGTCATACAGAGTAAGTTAAGGCCGGTCATACAGAGTGAGGTAAAGCCTGTCATACAGAGTAAGTTAAAGCCTGTCATACAGAGTAAGTTAAAGCCTGTCATACAGAGTAAGTTAAGGCCGGTCATACAGAGTGAGTTAAAGCCTGTCATACAGAGTAAGTTAAAGCCTGTCATACAGAGTAAGTTAAAGCCTGTCATACAGAGTAAGTTAAAGCCTGTCATACAGAGTAAGTTAAAGCCTGTCATACGGAGTAAGTTAAGGCCTGTCATACGGAGCAAGTTAAGGGCTGTCGTACAGAGTAAGTTAAGGCCTGTCATACAGAGTAAGTTAAGGCCTGTCATACAGAGTAAGTTAAAGCCTGTCATACGGAGTAAGTTAAGGCCTGTCATACGGAGCAAGTTAAGGGCTGTCATACAGAGTAAGTTAAAGCCTGTCATACAGAGTAAGTTAAAGCCTGTCATACAGAGTAAGTTAAGGCCGGTCATACAAAGTGAGTTAAAGCCTGTCATACAGAGTAAGTTAAAGCCTGTCATACAGAGTAAGTTAAGGCCTGTCATACAGAGAGCTAAAAGCTACTAAAACTGATAGTAGCTATTTACTATAAATACTATTTACTGTGTGTGTGAACTTGTAGCTGTCATAGATAGATTTGCTGGAGCTCACCCTATAAAATTTTACTTGCATTCACAAACATGATTTAATGCAATGTCCGTAGTCATGTATTTTAATAGTCATTTTCTTGCACTAGTGCTTTAAAAAAATTTCGAAAAAGATTAAATGTCCAGTAAACTGATGCAAATAGAAACAATCACATTAACTATTTGCAACTGTAATTACATCGCCAAGCTACTTCATTCTTTTTGCTGAATTACGATGATCTTAAACATTCCAAGTAGATAAGGAGGTCAGGCTGACAAAGTTGCTCATGCTCACCGCATTGCTGGAGTTTCAGCCGTGTCAGTAAGTTCAACATCACTGTTCCCAGAGGAATCGGAGAGAATATCGGCAGAAGATCTATCTACAGCGTTCTCTACTGCACTGTCTGTGATGGCGCAGCAGCCTACGCGTGTTTCTCCAAGATGGTTCCTATCCATTGAATGCCTGCTCGCTACAGTGCATATAAATAGTTATCAGTATCTGCAGAATTAAGCCGTTCTATAAACTTTAAAGTCCAATTATACTGTAGAGTATATTATTGAAGTTTCCAAGGCATTGAAACCCAGAAAGAACGCAAAAGAAACTCTACTTTAAAATATTCTACTGCCCCAATATGATGTTTCCTCTCCATGCTGTTATTACATTGACAATAAATGAATATGTATTCTGTGCTGTAATATCTACGGACAAAATGAAGTAACTTATTAGCTTCCACTTCTTATTTCATTATAATTTATTATTAACACAGAATTCAAATAAACACCTAACTTTACCCGATAATAAGTAACTTAAAACTCAAGTAAGCACCAAACTACCACATAATAATTAACATAACACTCAAGTAAACACCAAAATCTACCAGATAATCATTAACATAACATTCAAGTAAACACCACACTACCAGATAACAATTAACATAACATTCAAGTAAACACCAAACTCTACCAGATAATAATTAACACACCTTTCAAGTAGACAAAAACCTGCCAGATTACGTTGCTTACCATCATAAGGAATGATTGTCGGTTTAAACATCAATGTACCACAGATGTGGTCATGTGGCGTTCGACCAATTAATTGACAGCTAACAGTCAGCCTGGAACAAACAGGAAAGCAGTTCATCAAATGACTTACCACGATATCACCTGAAGACTCAATGTACTACAGATGGTAAAAAGATGGCCTAGGAAAGGTTGCTCTCGTAAACCTTTACTAACCTTTGTCTGTTTGCTAAGGAATCAAAAGGGATTCTCTAGTTGCCTGGTGAATGGAATTCATACACTGAATGCAATTCAAATATTTACTACAATTGTGGTTATCTGAACGGACAAACTATAAGTCCGACTGCTCATCAACTGTACCGCCAACATGACATGAGATGAACTGTACTAGCTTTACGCTACAACTAGCATATTTGGATGTTGCTCCTTCTTTTCATGACTGAGAAGACTTGAAAGTCAACGTGTAATAACCCCACACGATGCTAGAAACTAGTTATGCTTGCATCAATGATCAGTAAAGATCTCCTGGAAGTCTCTTGTAAGTAAAAAAATCAGCCATACAGATGACTGGCTTGCTCTGGTCTACACATCAGGATAAGATCCTTGAGGCAGTAATTTTGAATAGTGACTAACATTTTATGTAGATTAGCAAGATACTATTCATGTGTTCCAATTAATAGCCGAATTTGTACCATTTGACAATTTATACCATGTGCGCTTTCGTGCTATATCATGTACATAATGCTATATCATGTATATAATGCTATGCATTATATTATAACCAGTGTAAACCAGAGTTTTTCAGTTTAGTAAAAACTAGTGGATAGTCATTTTAGGAAAGCAGATGGCTTGCAAGTCTGGAGGCAAAAAAGAAAACACAAGAATATTGAATGAAAAATTCCGGTTCTCTCTTTTATGATGAGCATAACAGACATTGAAAAGAAACGCATATTCAGCCTTTATGCATATTCTGTTTCAAAAATTAAATCCTTACGCTATAAAAAAATTATACAAGACACTCTCTGACCAAAACTGATGGATGATGCCGATAGATTTCTCAGGACAATTGCAGTAAATTGTTTAACAAGTTCACAGAAGCATTGTTTTAATATAATAATTTGGTAAAACATTGTGTACTCCAGCCATGTTACATACTAGTTGTATTCAATTTGGCAAGCATTTTTAGTGAACCTACTACTGCCATAAACTAAAATGTATAAACATGTTTAGACTGAATTATTTGCATAATAAAATGCTGTCACGAGAATTCATTATATTTAATATATGCTCAATTTCAAAATATATTCAGCGGAAACAACCCACAATAACTTTCAAAGTGCCTATTAAGGTTACCAACAGCAAAGGGCAGTGTGACAAACGGGACTAAAAATCTTACCCGAGTTTAGCCTTCTCTATAACTTGCTTCATAGGAAGAGATAGTTGACCTAAGAACCGGAGAAGAGTGGGGAGAGCAGTGGTGAATCGATCCTTTACTTTCATAAAAAGAGTGTCTGATGGCAGCGCAGTAAAGTGGAATATCAAAAAGACAAGTAAAGTGTTAGCAGTAGTAACTAGTAACTTAATGCTAACTGACACTGCAGTCAGCATATACTCATTATCTTGAATTTCTTGCTGAACCAACATTGGATAGCCCACCTGCTCCATCATCGAATCAGTTATCGGAAAATCACTGCAACTTTAGAAGCAGGTTAGAGAGATGTTTTGAAATCCTCTACTATGTTGCATGGGACTGTCAACTGTAAAGCTACATTTAAGTTAATTAATGTTTCTAAATGCTCTATTGAGCTAGATGGAGTTGTCATTTAGGAAACTATGGTAAAACCTATATTATAACACCACATTGATTTAAACGCCACCTCTAATAGAAGCCAATATAAAAGGGTTGAAAAATACAACGTAACCGTCTATTTGAACATCACTTCTAATAAAATGCAACTGTAGTGGAATTGTTGAAAAATAGAGCGACATAGCATTCAAATAAAGGTATTACGGTATATTCATTTGAATATCATCATTTTTTTTAAATGCTCTACGGAGTTGGACAGTATTCAAATGCTATTTGACTGTAATCCAATTTGAAGAGAAATTTATATTTCTAACAGTAATAGTCTATTTCAAATACATGTACTACAAGAATGTACCTCATTGTGCCACCTTGGCTCAGTTGTATTGTCGCAAACAGATGTCCTAAAATCCTTGTAGTGGTAAGAGAGAGCAGGTTGACACCTATCCTGTCCTAGCTCTACTCGTATTTTTACATAAGGGTCAGGATTGAAGAACATGCCCTTTCTCACATGAGTAGCCTCAATGTCTGCATACAATGGATCTTAGAGATTATGCATGATCTTGACAAGGTGTATTTTATGCCTTCAAACATGTTATCACTACGTTAGTGAAAACATTTTAAATGCTGAAGAACAACACCTGATAAACAAACAGTCCAATGACAGCAGTCAGAAAGTGACCACAACGACTTGACACGTGAGTAACATTATGACACTACATGTAAGCAAGCAGACAGCCTAGCAACAGTTAGCCTACCTTCGATTGCTAGATGCACTATTTCTGCCTCACTGTCCATGGATGTCTGACCCCATAGACCACTCTACAACAAAATTGTATGTAGCAACCTTGAAGGTGCTGGGTACATCCTCTTATCGCTATAGTGAGATCTCAACAATAGGTTAATGTAAATAGAAAACTTATCTCTTACACCAGAAGAAGAGGCCAAAGAATTCCTGACTAGAATTGGCTCTGTAACAGCTCTCAGATTTCCAGTGTTACCATGGTAATACCGAAAACATATTCTTGTTTCAGCTAAAAGATATAACACGAACGGAGTAAAACACTTAGTATCTATGTAATCTAGTGGTATAATGTAAAAGAAATCTACGTAATATTAAAAAATTAATTTGTGTACATAAAGATAAATATTTTATTCATGTTATGCTAAAGATCTATCTGTATTTTTAAAACAATTGTGTCAGATTGTGCAAAAGTTTGAAGAAAGCATAGGAGTAGGAAGCGGACTGAATATGAACATACGTTCTGTGAATACGGAGGCTATTCTATTAAAAGGCCAGACAAGATCTCCTTTTTTGCTGCCACTCACGCCACGATTCTTGTAGTCAAGTCATTTTCCAGGATTAGCTTGATCTAAATATAACAGAGGATATGCCAGTTTAACTGTGGATAAATGTTAGATGCATTTTATCATGAGTGGAAGGTATCTGACATCAATTCCTAAATACTCAGGCTGCAATAACCTTCATAGCTTGGTCCTTTAAATTTAGATACATTGCTAGGTACTCGACAAAGACCATTTTAAAACACCCTGTTACAGAAAACATGACTATGACCTACAGATAAGCATTCAGGAAACATAATAGCAAAAGCTCAAGCTTCTGTAACCTCTTTCCAACCAGCAACATGCACCACAATAAGCTAATTAGCTCAATTGGAGCATTTCTAGCATGTTTGGTTGAAATTGGAAAATTACATTTTTCAGTTTTGTAAGACGTTTGTAATATTCTCACAATAAGCTAATTAGCTCAATTGGAGCATTTCTAGCATGTTTGGTTGAAATTGGAAATTTACATTTTTTACTTTTGTCAGACAATTGCAATATTCTCACAATAAGCTAATTAGCTCAATTGGAGCATTTCTAGCATGTTTGGTTGAAATTGGAAACTTACATTTTTCAGTTTTGTCAGACGTTTGTAATATTCTCACAATAAGCTAATTAGCTCAATTGGAGCATTTCTAGCATGTTTGGTTGAAATTGGAAATTTACATTTTTCAGTTTTGTCAGACGTTTGTAATATTCTCACAATAAGCTAATTAGCTCAATTGGAGCATTTCTAGCATGTTTGGTTGAAATTGGAAATTTACATTTTTCAGTGTTGTCAGACGTTTGTAATATTCTAGCAATGAGCTAATTAGCTCAATTGGAGCATTTCTAGCATGTTTGGTTGAAATTGAAAATTTACATTTTTCAGTGTTGTCAGACGTTTGTAATATTCTCACAATAAGCGAACTAGCTCAATTGGAGCATTTCTAGCATGTTTGGTTGAAATTGAAAATTTACATTTTTCAGTTTTGTCAGACGTTTGTAATATTCTCACAATAAACTAATTAGCTCAATTGGAGCATTTCTAGCATGTTTAGTTGAAATTGGAAATTTACATTTTTCACTTTTGTCAGACAATTGCAATATTCTCTCAATAAGCTAATTAGCTCAATTGGAACATTTCTAGCATGTTTGGTTGAAATTGGAAATTTACATTTTTCAGTTTTGTCAGACGTTTGTAAAATTCTTACAGTAAGCTTATTTTCGCAATTGGAGCATTTCTAGCATGTTTGGTTGAAATTGGAAATTTACATTTTTCAGTTTTGTCAGACGTTTGTAAAATTCTTACAGTAGGCTTATTTGCGAATTTGAGCATTTCTAGCATGTTTGGTTGAAATTGGAAATTTACATTTTTCACTTTTGGCAGACGTTTGTAATATTCTCACAATAAGCTAATTAGCTCAATTGGAGCATTTCTAGCATGTTTGGTTGAAATTGGAAATTTAAATTTTTCACTTTTGTCAGAAACTTGCAATATTCTCTCAATAAGCTAATTAGCTCAATTGGAGCATTTCTAGCATGTTTGGTTGAAATTGGAAATTTACATTTTTCAGTTTTGTCAGACGTTTGTAAAATTCTTACAGTAGGCTTATTTGCGAATTTGAGCATTTCTAGCATGTTTGGTTGAAATTGGAAATTTACATTTTTCACTTTTGTCAGACAATTGCAATATTATCACAATAAGCTAATTAGCTCAATTGGAGCATTTCTAGCATATTTGGTTGAAATTGGAAATTTACATTTCTCAGTTTTGTCAGACGTTTGTAAAATTCTTACAGTAGGCTTATTTGCGAATTTGAGCATTTCTAGCATGTTTGGTTGAAATTGGAAATTTACATTTTTCACTTTTGTCAGACAATTGCAATATTCTCACAATAAGCTAATTAGCTCAATTGGAGCATTTCTAGCATGTTTGGTTGAAATCAGAAATTTACATTTTTCAGTTTTGTCAGACGTTTGTAATATTCTCACAATAAGCTAATTAGCTCAATTGGAGCATTTCTAGCATGTTTGGTTGAAATTGGAAATTTACATTTTTCACTTTTGTCAGACAATTGCAATATTCTCACAATTAGCTAATTAGCTCAATTGGAGCATTTCTAGCATGTTTGATTGAAATTGGAAATTTACATTTTTCACTTTTGTCAGACAATTGCAATATTCTCTCAATAAGCTAATTAGCTCAATTGGAGCATTTCTAGCATGTTTGGTTGAAATTGGAAATTTACATTTTTCAGTTTTGTCAGACGTTTGTAAAATTCTTACAATATGCTTATTTGCGCAATTTGAGCATTTCTAGCATGTTTGGTTGAAATTGGAAATTTACATTTTTCAGTTTTGTCAGACGTTTGTAATATTCTCACAATAAACTAATTAGCTCAGTTGGAGCATTTCTAGCATGTTTAGTTGAAATTGGAAATTTACATTTTTCACTTTTGTCAGACAATTGCAATATTCTCTCAATAAGCTAATTAGCTCAATTGGAGCATTTCTAGCATGTTTGGTTGAAAATGGAAATTTACATTTTTCACTTTTGTCAGACGTTTGTAAAATTCTTACAGTAAGCTTATTTCCGCAATTGGAGCATTTCTAGCATGTTTGGTTGAAATTGGAAATTTACATTTTTCAGTTTTGTCAGACGTTTGTAAAATTCTTAAAATAGGCTTATTTGCGCAATTTGAGCATTTCTAGCATGTTTGGTTGAAATTGGAAATTTACATTTTTCACTTTTGTCAGACGTTTGTAATATTCTCACAATAAGCTAATTAGCTCAATTGGAGCATTTCTAGCGTGTTTGGTTGAAATTGGAAAATTACATTTTTCACTTTTGTCAGACAATTGCAATATTCTCTCAATAAGCTAATTAGCTCAATTGGAGCATTTCTAGCATGTTTGGTTGAAATTGGAAATTTACATTTTTCAGTTTTGTCAGACGTTTGTAAAATTCTTACAATAGGCTTATTTGCGCAAATTGGGCATTTCTAGCATGTTTGGTTGAAATTGGAAATTTACATTTTTTAGTTTTGTCAGACGTTTGTAATATTCTCACAATAAGCTAATTAGCTCAATTGGAGCATTTCTAGCATGTTTGGTTGAAATTGGAAATTTACATTTTTCACTTTTGTCAGACATTTGCAATATTCTCACAATAAGCTAATTAGCTCAATTGGAGCATTTCTAGCATGTTTGGTTGAAATTGGAAATTTACATTTTTCACTTTTGTCAGACGTTTGTAATATTCTCACAATAAGCTAATTAGCTCAATTGGAGCATTTTTAGCATGTTTGGTTGAAATTGGAAATTGACATTTTTCACTTTTGTCAGACGTTTGTAATATTTCAACCAAACATGCTAGAAATGTTCCAATTGAGCTAATTAGCTTATTGTGAGAATATTACAAACGTCTGACAAAAGTGAAAAATGTAATATTCCAATTTCAACCAAACATGCTAGAAATGCTCCAATTGAGCTAATTAGCTTATTGTGAGAATATTGCAATTGTCTGACAAAAGTGAAAAATGTAAATTTCCAATTTCAACCAAACATGCTAGAAATGCTCCAATTGAGCTAATTAGCTTATTGTGAGAATATTACAAACGTCTAACAAAACTGAAAAATGTAAATTTCCAATTTCAACCAAACATGCTAGAAATGCTCCAATTGAGCTAATTAGCTTATTGTGAGAATATTGCAATTGTCTGACAAAAGTGAAAAATGTAAATTTCCAATTTCAACCAAACATGCTAGAAATGCTCCAATTGAGCTAATTAGCTTATTGTGAGAATATTACAAACGTCTGACAAAACTGAAAAATGTAAATTTCCAAATTCAACCAAACATGCTAGAAATGCTCCATTTGAGCTAATTAGCTTTTTGTGAAAATATTACAAACGTCTGACAAAACTGATAAATGTAAATTTCCAATTTCAACCAAACATGCTAGAAATGCTCCAATTGAGCTAATTAGCTTATTGTGAGAATATTACAAACGTCTGACAAAACTGAAAAAGGTAAGTTTCTAATTTTAACCAAACATGCTAGAAATGCTCCAATTGAGCTAATTAGCTTATTGTGAGAATATTACAAACGTCTGACAAAACTGAAAAATGTAAATTTCCAATTTCAACCAAACATGCTAGAAATGCTCCAATTGAGCTAATTAGCTTATTGTGAGAATATTACAAACGTATGACAAAACTGAAAAATGTAAATTTCCAATTTTAATTAAACATGCTAGAAATGCTCCAATTGAGCTAATTAGCTTATTGTGAGAATATTGCAATTGTCTGACAAAAGTGAAAAATGTAAAGTTTCAATTTCAACCAAACATGCTAGAAATGCTCCAATTGAGCTAATTAGCTTATTGTGAGAATATTACAAACGTCTGACAAAACTGAAAAATGTAAATTTCCAATTTCAACCAAACATGCTAGAAATGCTCCAATTGAGCTAATTAGCTTATTGTGAGAATATTACAAACGTCTGACAAAGCTGAAAAATGTAAATTTCCAATTTCAACCAAACATGCTAGAAATGCTCCAATTGAGCTAATTAGCTTATTGTGAGAATATTGCAATTGTCTGACAAAAGTGAAAAATGTAAATTTCCAATTTCAACCAAACATGCTAGAAATGCTCCAATTGAGCTAATTAGCTTATTGTGAGAATATTACAAACGTCTGACAAAACTGAAAAATGTAAATTTCCAATTTCAACCAAACATGCTAGAAATGCTCAAATTGCGCAAATAAGCCTACTGTAAGAATTTTACAAACGTCTGACAAAGCTGAAAAATGTAAATTTCCAATTTCAACCAAACATGCTAGAAATGCTCCAATTGAGCTAATTAGCTTATTGAAAGAATATTGCAATTGTCTGACAAAAGTGAAAAATGCAATATTCCAATTTCAACTAAACATGCTAGAAATGCTCAAATTGAGCTAATTAGCTTATTTTGAGAATATTACCAACGTCTGACAAAACTGAAAAATGTAAATTTCCAATTTCAACCAAACATGCTAGAAATGCTCCAAATGCGGAAATAAGCTTACTGTAAGAAGTGTACAAACGTCTGACAAAACTGAAAATTGTAAATTTCCAATTTCAACCAAACATGCTAGAAATGCTCCAATTGAGCTAATTAGCTTATTGAGAGAATATTGCAATTGTCTGACAAAAGTGAAAAATGCAAATTTCCAATTTCAACCAAACATGCTAGAAATGCTCCCATTGAGCTAATTAGCTTATTGTGAGAATATTACAAATGTCTGACAAAACTGAAAAAAGTAAATTTCCAATTTCAACCAAACATGCTAGAAATGCTCAAATTGCGCAAATAAGCCTACTGTAAGAATTTTACAAACGTCTGACAAAGCTGAAAAATGTAAATTTCCAATTTCAACCAAACATGCTAGAAATGCTCCAATTGAGCTAATTAGCTTATTGAAAGAATATTGCAATTGTCTGACAAAAGTGAAAAATGCAATATTCCAATTTCAACTAAACATGCTAGAAATGCTCAAATTGAGCTAATTAGCTTATTTTGAGAATATTACCAACGTCTGACAAAACTGAAAAATGTAAATTTCCAATTTCAACCAAACATGCTAGAAATGCTCCAAATGCGGAAATAAGCTTACTGTAAGAAGTGTACAAACGTCTGACAAAACTGAAAATTGTAAATTTCCAATTTCAACCAAACATGCTAGAAATGCTCCAATTGAGCTAATTAGCTTATTGAGAGAATATTGCAATTGTCTGACAAAAGTGAAAAATGCAAATTTCCAATTTCAACCAAACATGCTAGAAATGCTCCAATTGAGCTAATTAGCTTATTGTGAGAATATTACAAACCTCTGACAAAACTGAAAAATGTAAATTTCCAATTTCAACTAAACATGCTAGAAATGCTCCAATTGAGCTAATTAGCTTATTGTGAGAATATTACAAACGTCTGACAAAACTGAAAAATGTAAAATTTCAATTTCAACCAAACATGCTAGAAAAGCTCCAATTGAGCTAATTAGCTTATTGATAAAATATTGCAATTGTCTGAAAAAACTGAAAAATGTAAATTTCCAATTTCAACCAAACATGCTAGAAATGCTCCAATTGAGCTAATTAGCTTATTGTTAGAATATTACAAACGTCTGACAAAACTGAAAAATGCAAATTTCCAATTTCAACTAAACATGCTAGAAATGCTCCAATTGAGCTAATTAGCTTATTGTGAGAATATTACAAACGTCTGACAAAACTGAAAAATGTAAATTTTCAATTTCAACCAAACATGCTAGAAATGCTCCAATTGAGCTAGTTAGCTTATTGTGAGAATATTACAAACCTCTGACAAAACTGAAAAATGTAAATTTTCAACTTCAACCAAACATGCTAGAAATGCTCCAATTGAGCTAATTAGCTTATTGTGAGAATATTACAAACGTCCGACAAAACTGAAAAATGTAAATTTCCAATTTCAACCAAACATGCTAGAAATGCTCCAATTGAGCTAATTAGCTTATTGTGAGAATATTACAAACGTATGACAAAACTGAAAAATGTAAATTTCCAATTTCAACCAAACATGCTAGAAATGCTCCAATTGAGCTAATTAGCTTATTGTGAGAATATTACAAACGTCTGACCAAACTGAAAAATGTAAATTTCCAATTTCAACCAAACAAGCTAGAAATGCTCCAATTGAGCTAATTAGCTTATTGGGAGAATATTACAAACGTCTGACAAAACTGAAAAATAGAAATTTCCAATTTCAACCAAACATGCTAGAAATGCTCCAATTGAGCTAATTAGCTTATTGATAGAATATTGCAATTGTCTGACAGAAGTGAAAAATGTAAATTTCCAATTTCAACCAAACATGCTAGAAATGCTCCAATTGAGCTAATTAGCTTATTGTTAGAATATTACAAACGTCTGACAAAAGTGAAAAATGTAAATTTCCAATTTCAACCAAACATGCTAGAAATGCTCCAATTGAGCTAATTAGCTTATTGTGAGAATATTACAAACGTCTGACAAAACTGAAAAATGTAAATTTCCAATTTCAACCAAACATGCTAGAAATGCTCCAATTGAGCTAATTAGCTTATTGTGAGAATATTACAAACGTCTGACAAAAGTAAAAAATGTAAATTTCCAATTTCAACCAAACATGCTAGAAATGCTCCAATTGAGCTAATTAGCTTATTGTGAGAATATTACAAACGTCTGACAAAAGTGAAAAATGTAAATTTCCAATTTCAACCAAACATGCTAGAAATGTTCCAATTGAGCTAATTAGCTTATTGTGAGAATATTGCAATTGTCTGACAAAAGTGAAAAATGTAAATTTCCAATTTCAACCAAACATGCTAGAAATGCTCCAATTGAGCTAATTAGCTTATTGTGAGAATATTACAAACGTCTGACAAAACTGAAAAATGTAAATTTCCAATTTCAACCAAACATGCTAGAAATGCTCCAATTGAGCTAATTAGCTTATTGTGAGAATATTACAAACGTCTGACAAAAGGGAAAAATTTATAATTCCAATTTCAATCAAACATGCTAGAAATGCTCCAATTGAGCTAATTAGCTTATTGTGAGAATATTACAAACGTCTGACAAAACTGAAAAATGTAAATTTCCAATTTCAACCAAACATGCTAGAAATGCTCCAATTGAGCTAATTAGCTTATTGTGAGAATATTACAAACGTATGACAAAACTGAAAAATGTAAATTTCCAATTTCAACTAAACATGCTAGAAATGCTCCAATTGAGCTAATTAGCTTATTGTGAGAATATTGCAATTGTCTGACAAAAGTGAAAAATGTAAATTTCCAATTTCAACCAAACATGCTAGAAATGCTCCAATTGAGCTAATTAGCTTATTGTGAGAATATTGCAATTGTCTGACAAAAGTGAAAAATGTAAATTTCCAATTTCAACCAAACATGCTAGAAATGCTCCAATTGAGCTAATTAGCTTATTGTGAGAATATTACAAACGTCTGACAAAGCTGAAAAATGTAAATTTCCAATTTCAACCAAACATGCTAGAAATGCTCCAATTGAGCTAATTAGCTTATTGTGAGAATATTGCAATTGTCTGACAAAAGTGAAAAATGTAAATTTCCAATTTCAACCAAACATGCTAGAAATGCTCCAATTGAGCTAATTAGCTTATTGTGAGAATATTACAAACGTCTGACAAAAGTGAAAAATGTAAATCTCCAATTTCAACCAAACATGCTAGAAATGTTCCAATTGAGCTAATTAGCTTATTGTGAGAATATTGCAATTGTCTGACAAAAGTGAAAAATGTAAATTTCCAATTTCAACCAAACATGCTAGAAATGCTCCAATTGAGCTAATTAGCTTATTGTGAGAATATTACAAACGTCTGACAAAACTGAAAAATGTAAATTTCCAATTTCAACCAAACATGCTAGAAATGCTCAAATTGAGCTAATTAGCTTATTGTGAGAATATTACAAACGTCTGACAAAAGTGAAAAATTTATAATTCCAATTTCAATCAAACATGCTAGAAATGCTCCAATTGAGCTAATTAGCTTATTGTGAGAATATTACAAACGTCTGACAAAAGTGAAAAATTTATAATTCCAATTTCAATCAAACATGCTAGAAATGCTCCAATTGAGCTAATTAGCTTATTGTGAGAATATTACAAACGTCTGACAAAACTGAAAAATGTAAATTTCCAATTTCAACCAAACATGCTAGAAATGCTCCAATTGAGCTAATTAGCTTATTGTGAGAATATTACAAACGTATGACAAAACTGAAAAATGTAAATTTCCAATTTCAACCAAACATGCTAGAAATGCTCCAGATGAGCTAATTAGCTTATTGTGAGAATATTACAAACGTATGACAAAACTGAAAAATGTAAATTTCCAATTTCAACTAAACATGCTAGAAATGCTCCAATTGAGCTAATTAGCTTATTGTGAGAATATTGCAATTGTCTGACAAAAGTGAAAAATGTAAATTTCCAATTTCAACCAAACATGCTAGAAATGCTCCAATTGAGCTAATTAGCTTATTGTGAGAATATTGCAATTGTCTGACAAAAGTGAAAAATGTAAATTTCCAATTTCAACCAAACATGCTAGAAATGCTCCAATTGAGCTAATTAGCTTATTGTGAGAATATTACAAACGTCTGACAAAGCTGAAAAATGTAAATTTCCAATTTCAACCAAACATGCTAGAAATGCTCCAATTGAGCTAATTAGCTTATTGTGAGAATATTGCAATTGTCTGACAAAAGTGAAAAATGTAAATTTCCAATTTCAACCAAACATGCTAGAAATGCTCCAATTGAGCTAATTAGCTTATTGTGAGAATATTACAAACGTCTGACAAAACTGAAAAATGTAAATTTCCAATTTCAACCAAACATGCTAGAAATGCTCAAATTGCGCAAATAAGCCTACTGTAAGAATTTTACAAACGTCTGACAAAGCTGAAAAATGTAAATTTCCAATTTCAACCAAACATGCTAGAAATGCTCCAATTGAGCTAATTAGCTTATTGAGAGAATATTGCAATTGTCTGACAGAAGTGAAAAATGTAAATTTCCAATTTCAACTAAACATGATAGAAATGCTCCAATTGAGCTAATTAGCTTATTTTGAGAATATTACAAACGTCTGACAAAACTGAAAAATGTAAATTTCCAATTTCAACCAAACATGCTAGAAATGCTCCAAATGCGGAAATAAGCTTACTGTAAGAAGTGTACAAACGTCTGACAAAACTGAAAAATGTAAATTTCCAATTTCAACCAAACATGGTAGAAATGCTCCAATTGAGCTAATTAGCTTATTGAGAGAATATTGCAATTGTCTGACAAAAGTGAAAAATGCAAATTTCCAATTTCAACTAAACATGCTAGAAATGGTCCAATTGAGCTAATTAGCTTATTGTGAGAATATTACAAACGTCTGACAAAACTGAAAAATGTAAATTTTCAATTTCAACCAAACATGCTAGAAATGCTCCAATTGAGCTAGTTAGCTTATTGTGAGAATATTACAAACCTCTGACAAAACTGAAAAATGTAAATTTTCAACTTCAACCAAACATGCTAGAAATGCTCCAATTGAGCTAATTAGCTTATTGTGAGAATATTACAAACGTCTAACAAAACTGAAAAATGTAAATTTCCAATTTCAACCAAACATGCTAGAAATGCTCCAATTGAGCTAATTAGCTTATTGTGAGAATATTGCAATTGTCTGACAAAAGTGAAAAATGTAAATTTCCAATTTCAACCAAACATGCTAGAAATGCTCCAATTGAGCTAATTAGCTTATTGTGAGAATATTACAAACGTCTGACAAAACTGAAAAATGTAAATTTCCAAATTCAACCAAACATGCTAGAAATGCTCCATTTGAGCTAATTAGCTTTTTGTGAAAATATTACAAACGTCTGACAAAACTGATAAATGTAAATTTCCAATTTCAACCAAACATGCTAGAAATGCTCCAATTGAGCTAATTAGCTTATTGTGAGAATATTACAAACGTCTGACAAAACTGAAAAAGGTAAGTTTCTAATTTTAACCAAACATGCTAGAAATGCTCCAATTGAGCTAATTAGCTTATTGTGAGAATATTACAAACGTCTGACAAAACTGAAAAATGTAAATTTCCAATTTCAACCAAACATGCTAGAAATGCTCCAATTGAGCTAATTAGCTTATTGTGAGAATATTACAAACGTATGACAAAACTGAAAAATGTAAATTTCCAATTTTAATTAAACATGCTAGAAATGCTCCAATTGAGCTAATTAGCTTATTGTGAGAATATTGCAATTGTCTGACAAAAGTGAAAAATGTAAAGTTTCAATTTCAACCAAACATGCTAGAAATGCTCCAATTGAGCTAATTAGCTTATTGTGAGAATATTACAAACGTCTGACAAAACTGAAAAATGTAAATTTCCAATTTCAACCAAACATGCTAGAAATGCTCCAATTGAGCTAATTAGCTTATTGTGAGAATATTACAAACGTCTGACAAAGCTGAAAAATGTAAATTTCCAATTTCAACCAAACATGCTAGAAATGCTCCAATTGAGCTAATTAGCTTATTGTGAGAATATTGCAATTGTCTGACAAAAGTGAAAAATGTAAATTTCCAATTTCAACCAAACATGCTAGAAATGCTCCAATTGAGCTAATTAGCTTATTGTGAGAATATTACAAACGTCTGACAAAACTGAAAAATGTAAATTTCCAATTTCAACCAAACATGCTAGAAATGCTCAAATTGCGCAAATAAGCCTACTGTAAGAATTTTACAAACGTCTGACAAAGCTGAAAAATGTAAATTTCCAATTTCAACCAAACATGCTAGAAATGCTCCAATTGAGCTAATTAGCTTATTGAAAGAATATTGCAATTGTCTGACAAAAGTGAAAAATGCAATATTCCAATTTCAACTAAACATGCTAGAAATGCTCAAATTGAGCTAATTAGCTTATTTTGAGAATATTACCAACGTCTGACAAAACTGAAAAATGTAAATTTCCAATTTCAACCAAACATGCTAGAAATGCTCCAAATGCGGAAATAAGCTTACTGTAAGAAGTGTACAAACGTCTGACAAAACTGAAAATTGTAAATTTCCAATTTCAACCAAACATGCTAGAAATGCTCCAATTGAGCTAATTAGCTTATTGAGAGAATATTGCAATTGTCTGACAAAAGTGAAAAATGCAAATTTCCAATTTCAACCAAACATGCTAGAAATGCTCCCATTGAGCTAATTAGCTTATTGTGAGAATATTACAAATGTCTGACAAAACTGAAAAATGTAAATTTCCAATTTCAACCAAACATGCTAGAAATGCTCAAATTGCGCAAATAAGCCTACTGTAAGAATTTTACAAACGTCTGACAAAGCTGAAAAATGTAAATTTCCAATTTCAACCAAACATGCTAGAAATGCTCCAATTGAGCTAATTAGCTTATTGAAAGAATATTGCAATTGTCTGACAAAAGTGAAAAATGCAATATTCCAATTTCAACTAAACATGCTAGAAATGCTCAAATTGAGCTAATTAGCTTATTTTGAGAATATTACCAACGTCTGACAAAACTGAAAAATGTAAATTTCCAATTTCAACCAAACATGCTAGAAATGCTCCAAATGCGGAAATAAGCTTACTGTAAGAAGTGTACAAACGTCTGACAAAACTGAAAATTGTAAATTTCCAATTTCAACCAAACATGCTAGAAATGCTCCAATTGAGCTAATTAGCTTATTGAGAGAATATTGCAATTGTCTGACAAAAGTGAAAAATGCAAATTTCCAATTTCAACCAAACATGCTAGAAATGCTCCAATTGAGCTAATTAGCTTATTGTGAGAATATTACAAACCTCTGACAAAACTGAAAAATGTAAATTTCCAATTTCAACTAAACATGCTAGAAATGCTCCAATTGAGCTAATTAGCTTATTGTGAGAATATTACAAACGTCTGACAAAACTGAAAAATGTAAATTTCCAATTTCAACCAAACATGCTAGAAAAGCTCCAATTGAGCTAATTAGCTTATTGATAAAATATTGCAATTGTCTGAAAAAACTGAAAAATGTAAATTTCCAATTTCAACCAAACATGCTAGAAATGCTCCAATTGAGCTAATTAGCTTATTGTTAGAATATTACAAACGTCCGACAAAACTGAAAAATGCAAATTTCCAATTTCAACTAAACATGCTAGAAATGCTCCAATTGAGCTAATTAGCTTATTGTGAGAATATTACAAACGTCTGACAAAACTGAAAAATGTAAATTTTCAATTTCAACCAAACATGCTAGAAATGCTCCAATTGAGCTAGTTAGCTTATTGTGAGAATATTACAAACCTCTGACAAAACTGAAAAATGTAAATTTTCAACTTCAACCAAACATGCTAGAAATGCTCCAATTGAGCTAATTAGCTTATTGTGAGAATATTACAAACGTCCGACAAAACTGAAAAATGTAAATTTCCAATTTCAACCAAACATGCTAGAAATGCTCCAATTGAGCTAATTAGCTTATTGTGAGAATATTACAAACGTATGACAAAACTGAAAAATGTAAATTTCCAATTTCAACCAAACATGCTAGAAATGCTCCAATTGAGCTAATTAGCTTATTGTGAGAATATTACAAACGTATGACAAAACTGAAAAATGTAAATTTCCAATTTCAACCAAACATGCTAGAAATGCTCCAATTGAGCTAATTAGCTTATTGTGAGAATATTACAAACGTCTGACCAAACTGAAAAATGTAAATTTCCAATTTCAACCAAACAAGCTAGAAATGCTCCAATTGAGCTAATTAGCTTATTGGGAGAATATTACAAACGTCTGACAAAACTGAAAAATAGAAATTTCCAATTTCAACCAAACATGCTAGAAATGCTCCAATTGAGCTAATTAGCTTATTGATAGAATATTGCAATTGTCTGACTGAAGTGAAAAATGTAAATTTCCAATTTCAACCAAACATGCTAGAAATGCTCCAATTGAGCTAATTAGCTTATTGTTAGAATATTACAAACGTCTGACAAAAGTGAAAAATGTAAATTTCCAATTTCAACCAAACATGCTAGAAATGCTCCAATTGAGCTAATTAGCTTATTGTGAGAATATTACAAACGTCTGACAAAACTGAAAAATGTAAATTTCCAATTTCAACCAAACATGCTAGAAATGCTCCAATTGAGCTAATTAGCTTATTGTGAGAATATTACAAACGTCTGACAAAAGTAAAAAATGTAAATTTCCAATTTCAACCAAACATGCTAGAAATGCTCCAATTGAGCTAATTAGCTTATTGTGAGAATATTACAAACGTCTGACAAAAGTGAAAAATGTAAATTTCCAATTTCAACCAAACATGCTAGAAATGTTCCAATTGAGCTAATTAGCTTATTGTGAGAATATTGCAATTGTCTGACAAAAGTGAAAAATGTAAATTTCCAATTTCAACCAAACATGCTAGAAATGCTCCAATTGAGCTAATTAGCTTATTGTGAGAATATTACAAACGTCTGACAAAACTGAAAAATGTAAATTTCCAATTTCAACCAAACATGCTAGAAATGCTCCAATTGAGCTAATTAGCTTATTGTGAGAATATTACAAACGTCTGACAAAAGGGAAAAATTTATAATTCCAATTTCAATCAAACATGCTAGAAATGCTCCAATTGAGCTAATTAGCTTATTGTGAGAATATTACAAACGTCTGACAAAACTGAAAAATGTAAATTTCCAATTTCAACCAAACATGCTAGAAATGCTCCAATTGAGCTAATTAGCTTATTGTGAGAATATTACAAACATATGACAAAACTGAAAAATGTAAATTTCCAATTTCAACTAAACATGCTAGAAATGCTCCAATTGAGCTAATTAGCTTATTGTGAGAATATTGCAATTGTCTGACAAAAGTGAAAAATGTAAATTTCCAATTTCAACCAAACATGCTAGAAATGCTCCAATTGAGCTAATTAGCTTATTGTGAGAATATTGCAATTGTCTGACAAAAGTGAAAAATGTAAATTTCCAATTTCAACCAAACATGCTAGAAATGCTCCAATTGAGCTAATTAGCTTATTGTGAGAATATTACAAACGTCTGACAAAGCTGAAAAATGTAAATTTCCAATTTCAACCAAACATGCTAGAAATGCTCCAATTGAGCTAATTAGCTTATTGTGAGAATATTGCAATTGTCTGACAAAAGTGAAAAATGTAAATTTCCAATTTCAACCAAACATGCTAGAAATGCTCCAATTGAGCTAATTAGCTTATTGTGAGAATATTACAAACGTCTGACAAAAGTGAAAAATGTAAATCTCCAATTTCAACCAAACATGCTAGAAATGTTCCAATTGAGCTAATTAGCTTATTGTGAGAATATTGCAATTGTCTGACAAAAGTGAAAAATGTAAATTTCCAATTTCAACCAAACATGCTAGAAATGCTCCAATTGAGCTAATTAGCTTATTGTGAGAATATTACAAACGTCTGACAAAACTGAAAAATGTAAATTTCCAATTTCAACCAAACATGCTAGAAATGCTCAAATTGAGCTAATTAGCTTATTGTGAGAATATTACAAACGTCTGACAAAAGTGAAAAATTTATAATTCCAATTTCAATCAAACATGCTAGAAATGCTCCAATTGAGCTAATTAGCTTATTGTGAGAATATTACAAACGTCTGACAAAAGTGAAAAATTTATAATTCCAAATTCAATCAAACATGCTAGAAATGCTCCAATTGAGCTAATTAGCTTATTGTGAGAATATTACAAACGTCTGACAAAACTGAAAAATGTAAATTTCCAATTTCAACCAAACATGCTAGAAATGCTCCAATTGTGCTAATTAGCTTATTGTGAGAATATTACAAACGTATGACAAAACTGAAAAATGTAAATTTCCAATTTCAACCAAACATGCTAGAAATGCTCCAGATGAGCTAATTAGCTTATTGTGAGAATATTACAAACGTATGACAAAACTGAAAAATGTAAATTTCCAATTTCAACTAAACATGCTAGAAATGCTCCAATTGAGCTAATTAGCTTATTGTGAGAATATTGCAATTGTCTGACAAAAGTGAAAAATGTAAATTTCCAATTTCAACCAAACATGCTAGAAATGCTCCAATTGAGCTAATTAGCTTATTGTGAGAATATTGCAATTGTCTGACAAAAGTGAAAAATGTAAATTTCCAATTTCAACCAAACATGCTAGAAATGCTCCAATTGAGCTAATTAGCTTATTGTGAGAATATTACAAACGTCTGACAAAGCTGAAAAATGTAAATTTCCAATTTCAACCAAACATGCTAGAAATGCTCCAATTGAGCTAATTAGCTTATTGTGAGAATATTGCAATTGTCTGACAAAAGTGAAAAATGTAAATTTCCAATTTCAACCAAACATGCTAGAAATGCTCCAATTGAGCTAATTAGCTTATTGTGAGAATATTACAAACGTCTGACAAAACTGAAAAATGTAAATTTCCAATTTCAACCAAACATGCTAGAAATGCTCAAATTGCGCAAATAAGCCTACTGTAAGAATTTTACAAACGTCTGACAAAGCTGAAAAATGTAAATTTCCAATTTCAACCAAACATGCTAGAAATGCTCCAATTGAGCTAATTAGCTTATTGAGAGAATATTGCAATTGTCTGACAGAAGTGAAAAATGTAAATTTCCAATTTCAACTAAACATGATAGAAATGCTCCAATTGAGCTAATTAGCTTATTTTGAGAATATTACAAACGTCTGACAAAACTGAAAAATGTAAATTTCCAATTTCAACCAAACATGCTAGAAATGCTCCAAATGCGGAAATAAGCTTACTGTAAGAAGTGTACAAACGTCTGACAAAACTGAAAAATGTAAATTTCCAATTTCAACCAAACATGGTAGAAATGCTCCAATTGAGCTAATTAGCTTATTGAGAGAATATTGCAATTGTCTGACAAAAGTGAAAAATGCAAATTTCCAATTTCAACTAAACATGCTAGAAATGGTCCAATTGAGCTAATTAGCTTATTGTGAGAATATTACAAACGTCTGACAAAACTGAAAAATGTAAATTTTCAATTTCAACCAAACATGCTAGAAATGCTCCAATTGAGCTAGTTAGCTTATTGTGAGAATATTACAAACCTCTGACAAAACTGAAAAATGTAAATTTTCAACTTCAACCAAACATGCTAGAAATGCTCCAATTGAGCTAATTAGCTTATTGTGAGAATATTACAAACGTCTAACAAAACTGAAAAATGTAAATTTCCAATTTCAACCAAACATGCTAGAAATGCTCCAATTGAGCTAATTAGCTTATTGTGAGAATATTACAAACGTCTGACAAAAGTAAAAAATGTAAATTTCCAATTTCAACCAAACATGCTAGAAATGCTCCAATTGAGCTAATTAGCTTATTGTGAGAATATTACAAACGTCTGACAAAAGTGAAAAATGTAAATTTCCAATTTCAACCAAACATGCTAGAAATGTTCCAATTGAGCTAATTAGCTTATTGTGAGAATATTGCAATTGTCTGACAAAAGTGAAAAATGTAAATTTCCAATTTCAACCAAACATGCTAGAAATGCTCCAATTGAGCTAATTAGCTTATTGTGAGAATATTACAAACGTCTGACAAAACTGAAAAATGTAAATTTCCAATTTCAACCAAACATGCTAGAAATGCTCCAATTGAGCTAATTAGCTTATTGTGAGAATATTACAAACGTCTGACAAAAGGGAAAAATTTATAATTCCAATTTCAATCAAACATGCTAGAAATGCTCCAATTGAGCTAATTAGCTTATTGTGAGAATATTACAAACGTCTGACAAAACTGAAAAATGTAAATTTCCAATTTCAACCAAACATGCTAGAAATGCTCCAATTGAGCTAATTAGCTTATTGTGAGAATATTACAAACGTATGACAAAACTGAAAAATGTAAATTTCCAATTTCAACTAAACATGCTAGAAATGCTCCAATTGAGCTAATTAGCTTATTGTGAGAATATTGCAATTGTCTGACAAAAGTGAAAAATGTAAATTTCCAATTTCAACCAAACATGCTAGAAATGCTCCAATTGAGCTAATTAGCTTATTGTGAGAATATTGCAATTGTCTGACAAAAGTGAAAAATGTAAATTTCCAATTTCAACCAAACATGCTAGAAATGCTCCAATTGAGCTAATTAGCTTATTGTGAGAATATTACAAACGTCTGACAAAGCTGAAAAATGTAAATTTCCAATTTCAACCAAACATGCTAGAAATGCTCCAATTGAGCTAATTAGCTTATTGTGAGAATATTGCAATTGTCTGACAAAAGTGAAAAATGTAAATTTCCAATTTCAACCAAACATGCTAGAAATGCTCCAATTGAGCTAATTAGCTTATTGTGAGAATATTACAAACGTCTGACAAAAGTGAAAAATGTAAATCTCCAATTTCAACCAAACATGCTAGAAATGTTCCAATTGAGCTAATTAGCTTATTGTGAGAATATTGCAATTGTCTGACAAAAGTGAAAAATGTAAATTTCCAATTTCAACCAAACATGCTAGAAATGCTCCAATTGAGCTAATTAGCTTATTGTGAGAATATTACAAACGTCTGACAAAACTGAAAAATGTAAATTTCCAATTTCAACCAAACATGCTAGAAATGCTCAAATTGAGCTAATTAGCTTATTGTGAGAATATTACAAACGTCTGACAAAAGTGAAAAATTTATAATTCCAATTTCAATCAAACATGCTAGAAATGCTCCAATTGAGCTAATTAGCTTATTGTGAGAATATTACAAACGTCTGACAAAAGTGAAAAATTTATAATTCCAATTTCAATCAAACATGCTAGAAATGCTCCAATTGAGCTAATTAGCTTATTGTGAGAATATTACAAACGTCTGACAAAACTGAAAAATGTAAATTTCCAATTTCAACCAAACATGCTAGAAATGCTCCAATTGAGCTAATTAGCTTATTGTGAGAATATTACAAACGTATGACAAAACTGAAAAATGTAAATTTCCAATTTCAACCAAACATGCTAGAAATGCTCCAGATGAGCTAATTAGCTTATTGTGAGAATATTACAAACGTATGACAAAACTGAAAAATGTAAATTTCCAATTTCAACTAAACATGCTAGAAATGCTCCAATTGAGCTAATTAGCTTATTGTGAGAATATTGCAATTGTCTGACAAAAGTGAAAAATGTAAATTTCCAATTTCAACCAAACATGCTAGAAATGCTCCAATTGAGCTAATTAGCTTATTGTGAGAATATTGCAATTGTCTGACAAAAGTGAAAAATGTAAATTTCCAATTTCAACCAAACATGCTAGAAATGCTCCAATTGAGCTAATTAGCTTATTGTGAGAATATTACAAACGTCTGACAAAGCTGAAAAATGTAAATTTCCAATTTCAACCAAACATGCTAGAAATGCTCCAATTGAGCTAATTAGCTTATTGTGAGAATATTGCAATTGTCTGACAAAAGTGAAAAATGTAAATTTCCAATTTCAACCAAACATGCTAGAAATGCTCCAATTGAGCTAATTAGCTTATTGTGAGAATATTACAAACGTCTGACAAAACTGAAAAATGTAAATTTCCAATTTCAACCAAACATGCTAGAAATGCTCAAATTGCGCAAATAAGCCTACTGTAAGAATTTTACAAACGTCTGACAAAGCTGAAAAATGTAAATTTCCAATTTCAACCAAACATGCTAGAAATGCTCCAATTGAGCTAATTAGCTTATTGAGAGAATATTGCAATTGTCTGACAGAAGTGAAAAATGTAAATTTCCAATTTCAACTAAACATGATAGAAATGCTCCAATTGAGCTAATTAGCTTATTTTGAGAATATTACAAACGTCTGACAAAACTGAAAAATGTAAATTTCCAATTTCAACCAAACATGCTAGAAATGCTCCAAATGCGGAAATAAGCTTACTGTAAGAAGTGTACAAACGTCTGACAAAACTGAAAAATGTAAATTTCCAATTTCAACCAAACATGGTAGAAATGCTCCAATTGAGCTAATTAGCTTATTGAGAGAATATTGCAATTGTCTGACAAAAGTGAAAAATGCAAATTTCCAATTTCAACTAAACATGCTAGAAATGGTCCAATTGAGCTAATTAGCTTATTGTGAGAATATTACAAACGTCTGACAAAACTGAAAAATGTAAATTTTCAATTTCAACCAAACATGCTAGAAATGCTCCAATTGAGCTAGTTAGCTTATTGTGAGAATATTACAAACCTCTGACAAAACTGAAAAATGTAAATTTTCAACTTCAACCAAACATGCTAGAAATGCTCCAATTGAGCTAATTAGCTTATTGTGAGAATATTACAAACGTCTAACAAAACTGAAAAATGTAAATTTCCAATTTCAACCAAACATGCTAGAAATGCTCCAATTGAGCTAATTAGCTTATTGTGAGAATATTGCAATTGTCTGACAAAAGTGAAAAATGTAAATTTCCAATTTCAACCAAACATGCTAGAAATGCTCCAATTGAGCTAATTAGCTTATTGATAGAATATTGCAATTGTCTGACTGAAGTGAAAAATGTAAATTTCCAATTTCAACCAAACATGCTAGAAATGCTCCAATTGAGCTAATTAGCTTATTGTTAGAATATTACAAACGTCTGACAAAAGTGAAAAATGTAAATTTCCAATTTCAACCAAACATGCTAGAAATGCTCCAATTGAGCTAATTAGCTTATTGTGAGAATATTACAAACGTCTGACAAAACTGAAAAATGTAAATTTCCAATTTCAACCAAACATGCTAGAAATGCTCCAATTGAGCTAATTAGCTTATTGTGAGAATATTACAAACGTCTGACAAAAGTAAAAAATGTAAATTTCCAATTTCAACCAAACATGCTAGAAATGCTCCAATTGAGCTAATTAGCTTATTGTGAGAATATTACAAACGTCTGACAAAAGTGAAAAATGTAAATTTCCAATTTCAACCAAACATGCTAGAAATGTTCCAATTGAGCTAATTAGCTTATTGTGAGAATATTGCAATTGTCTGACAAAAGTGAAAAATGTAAATTTCCAATTTCAACCAAACATGCTAGAAATGCTCCAATTGAGCTAATTAGCTTATTGTGAGAATATTACAAACGTCTGACAAAACTGAAAAATGTAAATTTCCAATTTCAACCAAACATGCTAGAAATGCTCCAATTGAGCTAATTAGCTTATTGTGAGAATATTACAAACGTCTGACAAAAGGGAAAAATTTATAATTCCAATTTCAATCAAACATGCTAGAAATGCTCCAATTGAGCTAATTAGCTTATTGTGAGAATATTACAAACGTCTGACAAAACTGAAAAATGTAAATTTCCAATTTCAACCAAACATGCTAGAAATGCTCCAATTGAGCTAATTAGCTTATTGTGAGAATATTACAAACATATGACAAAACTGAAAAATGTAAATTTCCAATTTCAACTAAACATGCTAGAAATGCTCCAATTGAGCTAATTAGCTTATTGTGAGAATATTGCAATTGTCTGACAAAAGTGAAAAATGTAAATTTCCAATTTCAACCAAACATGCTAGAAATGCTCCAATTGAGCTAATTAGCTTATTGTGAGAATATTGCAATTGTCTGACAAAAGTGAAAAATGTAAATTTCCAATTTCAACCAAACATGCTAGAAATGCTCCAATTGAGCTAATTAGCTTATTGTGAGAATATTACAAACGTCTGACAAAGCTGAAAAATGTAAATTTCCAATTTCAACCAAACATGCTAGAAATGCTCCAATTGAGCTAATTAGCTTATTGTGAGAATATTGCAATTGTCTGACAAAAGTGAAAAATGTAAATTTCCAATTTCAACCAAACATGCTAGAAATGCTCCAATTGAGCTAATTAGCTTATTGTGAGAATATTACAAACGTCTGACAAAAGTGAAAAATGTAAATCTCCAATTTCAACCAAACATGCTAGAAATGTTCCAATTGAGCTAATTAGCTTATTGTGAGAATATTGCAATTGTCTGACAAAAGTGAAAAATGTAAATTTCCAATTTCAACCAAACATGCTAGAAATGCTCCAATTGAGCTAATTAGCTTATTGTGAGAATATTACAAACGTCTGACAAAACTGAAAAATGTAAATTTCCAATTTCAACCAAACATGCTAGAAATGCTCAAATTGAGCTAATTAGCTTATTGTGAGAATATTACAAACGTCTGACAAAAGTGAAAAATTTATAATTCCAATTTCAATCAAACATGCTAGAAATGCTCCAATTGAGCTAATTAGCTTATTGTGAGAATATTACAAACGTCTGACAAAAGTGAAAAATTTATAATTCCAAATTCAATCAAACATGCTAGAAATGCTCCAATTGAGCTAATTAGCTTATTGTGAGAATATTACAAACGTCTGACAAAACTGAAAAATGTAAATTTCCAATTTCAACCAAACATGCTAGAAATGCTCCAATTGTGCTAATTAGCTTATTGTGAGAATATTACAAACGTATGACAAAACTGAAAAATGTAAATTTCCAATTTCAACCAAACATGCTAGAAATGCTCCAGATGAGCTAATTAGCTTATTGTGAGAATATTACAAACGTATGACAAAACTGAAAAATGTAAATTTCCAATTTCAACTAAACATGCTAGAAATGCTCCAATTGAGCTAATTAGCTTATTGTGAGAATATTGCAATTGTCTGACAAAAGTGAAAAATGTAAATTTCCAATTTCAACCAAACATGCTAGAAATGCTCCAATTGAGCTAATTAGCTTATTGTGAGAATATTGCAATTGTCTGACAAAAGTGAAAAATGTAAATTTCCAATTTCAACCAAACATGCTAGAAATGCTCCAATTGAGCTAATTAGCTTATTGTGAGAATATTACAAACGTCTGACAAAGCTGAAAAATGTAAATTTCCAATTTCAACCAAACATGCTAGAAATGCTCCAATTGAGCTAATTAGCTTATTGTGAGAATATTGCAATTGTCTGACAAAAGTGAAAAATGTAAATTTCCAATTTCAACCAAACATGCTAGAAATGCTCCAATTGAGCTAATTAGCTTATTGTGAGAATATTACAAACGTCTGACAAAACTGAAAAATGTAAATTTCCAATTTCAACCAAACATGCTAGAAATGCTCAAATTGCGCAAATAAGCCTACTGTAAGAATTTTACAAACGTCTGACAAAGCTGAAAAATGTAAATTTCCAATTTCAACCAAACATGCTAGAAATGCTCCAATTGAGCTAATTAGCTTATTGAGAGAATATTGCAATTGTCTGACAGAAGTGAAAAATGTAAATTTCCAATTTCAACTAAACATGATAGAAATGCTCCAATTGAGCTAATTAGCTTATTGTGAGAATATTACAAACGTCTGACAAAACTGAAAAATGTAAATTTCCAATTTCAACCAAACATGCTAGAAATGCTCAAATTGCGCAAATAAGCCTACTGTAAGAATTTTACAAACGTCTGACAAAGCTGAAAAATGTAAATTTCCAATTTCAACCAAACATGCTAGAAATGCTCCAATTGAGCTAATTAGCTTATTGAGAGAATATTGCAATTGTCTGACAGAAGTGAAAAATGTAAATTTCCAATTTCAACTAAACATGATAGAAATGCTCCAATTGAGCTAATTAGCTTATTTTGAGAATATTACAAACGTCTGACAAAACTGAAAAATGTAAATTTCCAATTTCAACCAAACATGGTAGAAATGCTCCAATTGAGCTAATTAGCTTATTGAGAGAATATTGCAATTGTCTGACAAAAGTGAAAAATGCAAATTTCCAATTTCAACTAAACATGCTAGAAATGGTCCAATTGAGCTAATTAGCTTATTGTGAGAATATTACAAACGTCTGACAAAACTGAAAAATGTAAATTTTCAATTTCAACCAAACATGCTAGAAATGCTCCAATTGAGCTAGTTAGCTTATTGTGAGAATATTACAAACCTCTGACAAAACTGAAAAATGTAAATTTTCAACTTCAACCAAACATGCTAGAAATGCTCCAATTGAGCTAATTAGCTTATTGTGAGAATATTACAAACGTCTAACAAAACTGAAAAATGTAAATTTCCAATTTCAACCAAACATGCTAGAAATGCTCCAATTGAGCTAATTAGCTTATTGTGAGAATATTACAAACGTCTGACAAAAGTAAAAAATGTAAATTTCCAATTTCAACCAAACATGCTAGAAATGCTCCAATTGAGCTAATTAGCTTATTGTGAGAATATTACAAACGTCTGACAAAAGTGAAAAATGTAAATTTCCAATTTCAACCAAACATGCTAGAAATGTTCCAATTGAGCTAATTAGCTTATTGTGAGAATATTGCAATTGTCTGACAAAAGTGAAAAATGTAAATTTCCAATTTCAACCAAACATGCTAGAAATGCTCCAATTGAGCTAATTAGCTTATTGTGAGAATATTACAAACGTCTGACAAAACTGAAAAATGTAAATTTCCAATTTCAACCAAACATGCTAGAAATGCTCCAATTGAGCTAATTAGCTTATTGTGAGAATATTACAAACGTCTGACAAAAGGGAAAAATTTATAATTCCAATTTCAATCAAACATGCTAGAAATGCTCCAATTGAGCTAATTAGCTTATTGTGAGAATATTACAAACGTCTGACAAAACTGAAAAATGTAAATTTCCAATTTCAACCAAACATGCTAGAAATGCTCCAATTGAGCTAATTAGCTTATTGTGAGAATATTACAAACGTATGACAAAACTGAAAAATGTAAATTTCCAATTTCAACTAAACATGCTAGAAATGCTCCAATTGAGCTAATTAGCTTATTGTGAGAATATTGCAATTGTCTGACAAAAGTGAAAAATGTAAATTTCCAATTTCAACCAAACATGCTAGAAATGCTCCAATTGAGCTAATTAGCTTATTGTGAGAATATTGCAATTGTCTGACAAAAGTGAAAAATGTAAATTTCCAATTTCAACCAAACATGCTAGAAATGCTCCAATTGAGCTAATTAGCTTATTGTGAGAATATTACAAACGTCTGACAAAGCTGAAAAATGTAAATTTCCAATTTCAACCAAACATGCTAGAAATGCTCCAATTGAGCTAATTAGCTTATTGTGAGAATATTGCAATTGTCTGACAAAAGTGAAAAATGTAAATTTCCAATTTCAACCAAACATGCTAGAAATGCTCCAATTGAGCTAATTAGCTTATTGTGAGAATATTACAAACGTCTGACAAAAGTGAAAAATGTAAATCTCCAATTTCAACCAAACATGCTAGAAATGTTCCAATTGAGCTAATTAGCTTATTGTGAGAATATTGCAATTGTCTGACAAAAGTGAAAAATGTAAATTTCCAATTTCAACCAAACATGCTAGAAATGCTCCAATTGAGCTAATTAGCTTATTGTGAGAATATTACAAACGTCTGACAAAACTGAAAAATGTAAATTTCCAATTTCAACCAAACATGCTAGAAATGCTCAAATTGAGCTAATTAGCTTATTGTGAGAATATTACAAACGTCTGACAAAAGTGAAAAATTTATAATTCCAATTTCAATCAAACATGCTAGAAATGCTCCAATTGAGCTAATTAGCTTATTGTGAGAATATTACAAACGTCTGACAAAAGTGAAAAATTTATAATTCCAATTTCAATCAAACATGCTAGAAATGCTCCAATTGAGCTAATTAGCTTATTGTGAGAATATTACAAACGTCTGACAAAACTGAAAAATGTAAATTTCCAATTTCAACCAAACATGCTAGAAATGCTCCAATTGAGCTAATTAGCTTATTGTGAGAATATTACAAACGTATGACAAAACTGAAAAATGTAAATTTCCAATTTCAACCAAACATGCTAGAAATGCTCCAGATGAGCTAATTAGCTTATTGTGAGAATATTACAAACGTATGACAAAACTGAAAAATGTAAATTTCCAATTTCAACTAAACATGCTAGAAATGCTCCAATTGAGCTAATTAGCTTATTGTGAGAATATTGCAATTGTCTGACAAAAGTGAAAAATGTAAATTTCCAATTTCAACCAAACATGCTAGAAATGCTCCAATTGAGCTAATTAGCTTATTGTGAGAATATTGCAATTGTCTGACAAAAGTGAAAAATGTAAATTTCCAATTTCAACCAAACATGCTAGAAATGCTCCAATTGAGCTAATTAGCTTATTGTGAGAATATTACAAACGTCTGACAAAGCTGAAAAATGTAAATTTCCAATTTCAACCAAACATGCTAGAAATGCTCCAATTGAGCTAATTAGCTTATTGTGAGAATATTGCAATTGTCTGACAAAAGTGAAAAATGTAAATTTCCAATTTCAACCAAACATGCTAGAAATGCTCCAATTGAGCTAATTAGCTTATTGTGAGAATATTACAAACGTCTGACAAAACTGAAAAATGTAAATTTCCAATTTCAACCAAACATGCTAGAAATGCTCAAATTGCGCAAATAAGCCTACTGTAAGAATTTTACAAACGTCTGACAAAGCTGAAAAATGTAAATTTCCAATTTCAACCAAACATGCTAGAAATGCTCCAATTGAGCTAATTAGCTTATTGAGAGAATATTGCAATTGTCTGACAGAAGTGAAAAATGTAAATTTCCAATTTCAACTAAACATGATAGAAATGCTCCAATTGAGCTAATTAGCTTATTTTGAGAATATTACAAACGTCTGACAAAACTGAAAAATGTAAATTTCCAATTTCAACCAAACATGCTAGAAATGCTCCAAATGCGGAAATAAGCTTACTGTAAGAAGTGTACAAACGTCTGACAAAACTGAAAAATGTAAATTTCCAATTTCAACCAAACATGGTAGAAATGCTCCAATTGAGCTAATTAGCTTATTGAGAGAATATTGCAATTGTCTGACAAAAGTGAAAAATGCAAATTTCCAATTTCAACTAAACATGCTAGAAATGGTCCAATTGAGCTAATTAGCTTATTGTGAGAATATTACAAACGTCTGACAAAACTGAAAAATGTAAATTTTCAATTTCAACCAAACATGCTAGAAATGCTCCAATTGAGCTAGTTAGCTTATTGTGAGAATATTACAAACCTCTGACAAAACTGAAAAATGTAAATTTTCAACTTCAACCAAACATGCTAGAAATGCTCCAATTGAGCTAATTAGCTTATTGTGAGAATATTACAAACGTCTAACAAAACTGAAAAATGTAAATTTCCAATTTCAACCAAACATGCTAGAAATGCTCCAATTGAGCTAATTAGCTTATTGTGAGAATATTGCAATTGTCTGACAAAAGTGAAAAATGTAAATTTCCAATTTCAACCAAACATGCTAGAAATGCTCCAATTGAGCTAATTAGCTTATTGATAGAATATTGCAATTGTCTGACTGAAGTGAAAAATGTAAATTTCCAATTTCAACCAAACATGCTAGAAATGCTCCAATTGAGCTAATTAGCTTATTGTTAGAATATTACAAACGTCTGACAAAAGTGAAAAATGTAAATTTCCAATTTCAACCAAACATGCTAGAAATGCTCCAATTGAGCTAATTAGCTTATTGTGAGAATATTACAAACGTCTGACAAAACTGAAAAATGTAAATTTCCAATTTCAACCAAACATGCTAGAAATGCTCCAATTGAGCTAATTAGCTTATTGTGAGAATATTACAAACGTCTGACAAAAGTAAAAAATGTAAATTTCCAATTTCAACCAAACATGCTAGAAATGCTCCAATTGAGCTAATTAGCTTATTGTGAGAATATTACAAACGTCTGACAAAAGTGAAAAATGTAAATTTCCAATTTCAACCAAACATGCTAGAAATGTTCCAATTGAGCTAATTAGCTTATTGTGAGAATATTGCAATTGTCTGACAAAAGTGAAAAATGTAAATTTCCAATTTCAACCAAACATGCTAGAAATGCTCCAATTGAGCTAATTAGCTTATTGTGAGAATATTACAAACGTCTGACAAAACTGAAAAATGTAAATTTCCAATTTCAACCAAACATGCTAGAAATGCTCCAATTGAGCTAATTAGCTTATTGTGAGAATATTACAAACGTCTGACAAAAGGGAAAAATTTATAATTCCAATTTCAATCAAACATGCTAGAAATGCTCCAATTGAGCTAATTAGCTTATTGTGAGAATATTACAAACGTCTGACAAAACTGAAAAATGTAAATTTCCAATTTCAACCAAACATGCTAGAAATGCTCCAATTGAGCTAATTAGCTTATTGTGAGAATATTACAAACATATGACAAAACTGAAAAATGTAAATTTCCAATTTCAACTAAACATGCTAGAAATGCTCCAATTGAGCTAATTAGCTTATTGTGAGAATATTGCAATTGTCTGACAAAAGTGAAAAATGTAAATTTCCAATTTCAACCAAACATGCTAGAAATGCTCCAATTGAGCTAATTAGCTTATTGTGAGAATATTGCAATTGTCTGACAAAAGTGAAAAATGTAAATTTCCAATTTCAACCAAACATGCTAGAAATGCTCCAATTGAGCTAATTAGCTTATTGTGAGAATATTACAAACGTCTGACAAAGCTGAAAAATGTAAATTTCCAATTTCAACCAAACATGCTAGAAATGCTCCAATTGAGCTAATTAGCTTATTGTGAGAATATTGCAATTGTCTGACAAAAGTGAAAAATGTAA
Organism: Watersipora subatra; assembly: GCF_963576615.1. Classification (NCBI taxonomy): domain Eukaryota; kingdom Metazoa; phylum Bryozoa; class Gymnolaemata; order Cheilostomatida; family Watersiporidae; genus Watersipora; species Watersipora subatra. The sequence goes on along the minus strand of NW_027045217.1, from coordinate 252,534 downwards.
ATTTCCAATTTCAACCAAACATGCTAGAAATGCTCCAATTGAGCTAATTAGCTTATTGTGAGAATATTACAAACGTCTGACAAAAGTGAAAAATGTAAATCTCCAATTTCAACCAAACATGCTAGAAATGTTCCAATTGAGCTAATTAGCTTATTGTGAGAATATTGCAATTGTCTGACAAAAGTGAAAAATGTAAATTTCCAATTTCAACCAAACATGCTAGAAATGCTCCAATTGAGCTAATTAGCTTATTGTGAGAATATTACAAACGTCTGACAAAACTGAAAAATGTAAATTTCCAATTTCAACCAAACATGCTAGAAATGCTCAAATTGAGCTAATTAGCTTATTGTGAGAATATTACAAACGTCTGACAAAAGTGAAAAATTTATAATTCCAATTTCAATCAAACATGCTAGAAATGCTCCAATTGAGCTAATTAGCTTATTGTGAGAATATTACAAACGTCTGACAAAAGTGAAAAATTTATAATTCCAAATTCAATCAAACATGCTAGAAATGCTCCAATTGAGCTAATTAGCTTATTGTGAGAATATTACAAACGTCTGACAAAACTGAAAAATGTAAATTTCCAATTTCAACCAAACATGCTAGAAATGCTCCAATTGTGCTAATTAGCTTATTGTGAGAATATTACAAACGTATGACAAAACTGAAAAATGTAAATTTCCAATTTCAACCAAACATGCTAGAAATGCTCCAGATGAGCTAATTAGCTTATTGTGAGAATATTACAAACGTATGACAAAACTGAAAAATGTAAATTTCCAATTTCAACTAAACATGCTAGAAATGCTCCAATTGAGCTAATTAGCTTATTGTGAGAATATTGCAATTGTCTGACAAAAGTGAAAAATGTAAATTTCCAATTTCAACCAAACATGCTAGAAATGCTCCAATTGAGCTAATTAGCTTATTGTGAGAATATTGCAATTGTCTGACAAAAGTGAAAAATGTAAATTTCCAATTTCAACCAAACATGCTAGAAATGCTCCAATTGAGCTAATTAGCTTATTGTGAGAATATTACAAACGTCTGACAAAGCTGAAAAATGTAAATTTCCAATTTCAACCAAACATGCTAGAAATGCTCCAATTGAGCTAATTAGCTTATTGTGAGAATATTGCAATTGTCTGACAAAAGTGAAAAATGTAAATTTCCAATTTCAACCAAACATGCTAGAAATGCTCCAATTGAGCTAATTAGCTTATTGTGAGAATATTACAAACGTCTGACAAAACTGAAAAATGTAAATTTCCAATTTCAACCAAACATGCTAGAAATGCTCAAATTGCGCAAATAAGCCTACTGTAAGAATTTTACAAACGTCTGACAAAGCTGAAAAATGTAAATTTCCAATTTCAACCAAACATGCTAGAAATGCTCCAATTGAGCTAATTAGCTTATTGAGAGAATATTGCAATTGTCTGACAGAAGTGAAAAATGTAAATTTCCAATTTCAACTAAACATGATAGAAATGCTCCAATTGAGCTAATTAGCTTATTTTGAGAATATTACAAACGTCTGACAAAACTGAAAAATGTAAATTTCCAATTTCAACCAAACATGCTAGAAATGCTCCAAATGCGGAAATAAGCTTACTGTAAGAAGTGTACAAACGTCTGACAAAACTGAAAAATGTAAATTTCCAATTTCAACCAAACATGGTAGAAATGCTCCAATTGAGCTAATTAGCTTATTGAGAGAATATTGCAATTGTCTGACAAAAGTGAAAAATGCAAATTTCCAATTTCAACTAAACATGCTAGAAATGGTCCAATTGAGCTAATTAGCTTATTGTGAGAATATTACAAACGTCTGACAAAACTGAAAAATGTAAATTTTCAATTTCAACCAAACATGCTAGAAATGCTCCAATTGAGCTAGTTAGCTTATTGTGAGAATATTACAAACCTCTGACAAAACTGAAAAATGTAAATTTTCAACTTCAACCAAACATGCTAGAAATGCTCCAATTGAGCTAATTAGCTTATTGTGAGAATATTACAAACGTCTAACAAAACTGAAAAATGTAAATTTCCAATTTCAACCAAACATGCTAGAAATGCTCCAATTGAGCTAATTAGCTTATTGTGAGAATATTACAAACGTCTGACAAAAGTAAAAAATGTAAATTTCCAATTTCAACCAAACATGCTAGAAATGCTCCAATTGAGCTAATTAGCTTATTGTGAGAATATTACAAACGTCTGACAAAAGTGAAAAATGTAAATTTCCAATTTCAACCAAACATGCTAGAAATGTTCCAATTGAGCTAATTAGCTTATTGTGAGAATATTGCAATTGTCTGACAAAAGTGAAAAATGTAAATTTCCAATTTCAACCAAACATGCTAGAAATGCTCCAATTGAGCTAATTAGCTTATTGTGAGAATATTACAAACGTCTGACAAAACTGAAAAATGTAAATTTCCAATTTCAACCAAACATGCTAGAAATGCTCCAATTGAGCTAATTAGCTTATTGTGAGAATATTACAAACGTCTGACAAAAGGGAAAAATTTATAATTCCAATTTCAATCAAACATGCTAGAAATGCTCCAATTGAGCTAATTAGCTTATTGTGAGAATATTACAAACGTCTGACAAAACTGAAAAATGTAAATTTCCAATTTCAACCAAACATGCTAGAAATGCTCCAATTGAGCTAATTAGCTTATTGTGAGAATATTACAAACGTATGACAAAACTGAAAAATGTAAATTTCCAATTTCAACTAAACATGCTAGAAATGCTCCAATTGAGCTAATTAGCTTATTGTGAGAATATTGCAATTGTCTGACAAAAGTGAAAAATGTAAATTTCCAATTTCAACCAAACATGCTAGAAATGCTCCAATTGAGCTAATTAGCTTATTGTGAGAATATTGCAATTGTCTGACAAAAGTGAAAAATGTAAATTTCCAATTTCAACCAAACATGCTAGAAATGCTCCAATTGAGCTAATTAGCTTATTGTGAGAATATTACAAACGTCTGACAAAGCTGAAAAATGTAAATTTCCAATTTCAACCAAACATGCTAGAAATGCTCCAATTGAGCTAATTAGCTTATTGTGAGAATATTGCAATTGTCTGACAAAAGTGAAAAATGTAAATTTCCAATTTCAACCAAACATGCTAGAAATGCTCCAATTGAGCTAATTAGCTTATTGTGAGAATATTACAAACGTCTGACAAAAGTGAAAAATGTAAATCTCCAATTTCAACCAAACATGCTAGAAATGTTCCAATTGAGCTAATTAGCTTATTGTGAGAATATTGCAATTGTCTGACAAAAGTGAAAAATGTAAATTTCCAATTTCAACCAAACATGCTAGAAATGCTCCAATTGAGCTAATTAGCTTATTGTGAGAATATTACAAACGTCTGACAAAACTGAAAAATGTAAATTTCCAATTTCAACCAAACATGCTAGAAATGCTCAAATTGAGCTAATTAGCTTATTGTGAGAATATTACAAACGTCTGACAAAAGTGAAAAATTTATAATTCCAATTTCAATCAAACATGCTAGAAATGCTCCAATTGAGCTAATTAGCTTATTGTGAGAATATTACAAACGTCTGACAAAAGTGAAAAATTTATAATTCCAATTTCAATCAAACATGCTAGAAATGCTCCAATTGAGCTAATTAGCTTATTGTGAGAATATTACAAACGTCTGACAAAACTGAAAAATGTAAATTTCCAATTTCAACCAAACATGCTAGAAATGCTCCAATTGAGCTAATTAGCTTATTGTGAGAATATTACAAACGTATGACAAAACTGAAAAATGTAAATTTCCAATTTCAACCAAACATGCTAGAAATGCTCCAGATGAGCTAATTAGCTTATTGTGAGAATATTACAAACGTATGACAAAACTGAAAAATGTAAATTTCCAATTTCAACTAAACATGCTAGAAATGCTCCAATTGAGCTAATTAGCTTATTGTGAGAATATTGCAATTGTCTGACAAAAGTGAAAAATGTAAATTTCCAATTTCAACCAAACATGCTAGAAATGCTCCAATTGAGCTAATTAGCTTATTGTGAGAATATTGCAATTGTCTGACAAAAGTGAAAAATGTAAATTTCCAATTTCAACCAAACATGCTAGAAATGCTCCAATTGAGCTAATTAGCTTATTGTGAGAATATTACAAACGTCTGACAAAGCTGAAAAATGTAAATTTCCAATTTCAACCAAACATGCTAGAAATGCTCCAATTGAGCTAATTAGCTTATTGTGAGAATATTGCAATTGTCTGACAAAAGTGAAAAATGTAAATTTCCAATTTCAACCAAACATGCTAGAAATGCTCCAATTGAGCTAATTAGCTTATTGTGAGAATATTACAAACGTCTGACAAAACTGAAAAATGTAAATTTCCAATTTCAACCAAACATGCTAGAAATGCTCAAATTGCGCAAATAAGCCTACTGTAAGAATTTTACAAACGTCTGACAAAGCTGAAAAATGTAAATTTCCAATTTCAACCAAACATGCTAGAAATGCTCCAATTGAGCTAATTAGCTTATTGAGAGAATATTGCAATTGTCTGACAGAAGTGAAAAATGTAAATTTCCAATTTCAACTAAACATGATAGAAATGCTCCAATTGAGCTAATTAGCTTATTTTGAGAATATTACAAACGTCTGACAAAACTGAAAAATGTAAATTTCCAATTTCAACCAAACATGCTAGAAATGCTCCAAATGCGGAAATAAGCTTACTGTAAGAAGTGTACAAACGTCTGACAAAACTGAAAAATGTAAATTTCCAATTTCAACCAAACATGGTAGAAATGCTCCAATTGAGCTAATTAGCTTATTGAGAGAATATTGCAATTGTCTGACAAAAGTGAAAAATGCAAATTTCCAATTTCAACTAAACATGCTAGAAATGGTCCAATTGAGCTAATTAGCTTATTGTGAGAATATTACAAACGTCTGACAAAACTGAAAAATGTAAATTTTCAATTTCAACCAAACATGCTAGAAATGCTCCAATTGAGCTAGTTAGCTTATTGTGAGAATATTACAAACCTCTGACAAAACTGAAAAATGTAAATTTTCAACTTCAACCAAACATGCTAGAAATGCTCCAATTGAGCTAATTAGCTTATTGTGAGAATATTACAAACGTCTAACAAAACTGAAAAATGTAAATTTCCAATTTCAACCAAACATGCTAGAAATGCTCCAATTGAGCTAATTAGCTTATTGTGAGAATATTGCAATTGTCTGACAAAAGTGAAAAATGTAAATTTCCAATTTCAACCAAACATGCTAGAAATGCTCCAATTGAGCTAATTAGCTTATTGTGAGAATATTACAAACGTCTGACAAAACTGAAAAATGTAAATTTCCAAATTCAACCAAACATGCTAGAAATGCTCCATTTGAGCTAATTAGCTTTTTGTGAAAATATTACAAACGTCTGACAAAACTGATAAATGTAAATTTCCAATTTCAACCAAACATGCTAGAAATGCTCCAATTGAGCTAATTAGCTTATTGTGAGAATATTACAAACGTCTGACAAAACTGAAAAAGGTAAGTTTCTAATTTTAACCAAACATGCTAGAAATGCTCCAATTGAGCTAATTAGCTTATTGTGAGAATATTACAAACGTCTGACAAAACTGAAAAATGTAAATTTCCAATTTCAACCAAACATGCTAGAAATGCTCCAATTGAGCTAATTAGCTTATTGTGAGAATATTACAAACGTATGACAAAACTGAAAAATGTAAATTTCCAATTTTAATTAAACATGCTAGAAATGCTCCAATTGAGCTAATTAGCTTATTGTGAGAATATTGCAATTGTCTGACAAAAGTGAAAAATGTAAAGTTTCAATTTCAACCAAACATGCTAGAAATGCTCCAATTGAGCTAATTAGCTTATTGTGAGAATATTACAAACGTCTGACAAAACTGAAAAATGTAAATTTCCAATTTCAACCAAACATGCTAGAAATGCTCCAATTGAGCTAATTAGCTTATTGTGAGAATATTACAAACGTCTGACAAAGCTGAAAAATGTAAATTTCCAATTTCAACCAAACATGCTAGAAATGCTCCAATTGAGCTAATTAGCTTATTGTGAGAATATTGCAATTGTCTGACAAAAGTGAAAAATGTAAATTTCCAATTTCAACCAAACATGCTAGAAATGCTCCAATTGAGCTAATTAGCTTATTGTGAGAATATTACAAACGTCTGACAAAACTGAAAAATGTAAATTTCCAATTTCAACCAAACATGCTAGAAATGCTCAAATTGCGCAAATAAGCCTACTGTAAGAATTTTACAAACGTCTGACAAAGCTGAAAAATGTAAATTTCCAATTTCAACCAAACATGCTAGAAATGCTCCAATTGAGCTAATTAGCTTATTGAAAGAATATTGCAATTGTCTGACAAAAGTGAAAAATGCAATATTCCAATTTCAACTAAACATGCTAGAAATGCTCAAATTGAGCTAATTAGCTTATTTTGAGAATATTACCAACGTCTGACAAAACTGAAAAATGTAAATTTCCAATTTCAACCAAACATGCTAGAAATGCTCCAAATGCGGAAATAAGCTTACTGTAAGAAGTGTACAAACGTCTGACAAAACTGAAAATTGTAAATTTCCAATTTCAACCAAACATGCTAGAAATGCTCCAATTGAGCTAATTAGCTTATTGAGAGAATATTGCAATTGTCTGACAAAAGTGAAAAATGCAAATTTCCAATTTCAACCAAACATGCTAGAAATGCTCCCATTGAGCTAATTAGCTTATTGTGAGAATATTACAAATGTCTGACAAAACTGAAAAATGTAAATTTCCAATTTCAACCAAACATGCTAGAAATGCTCAAATTGCGCAAATAAGCCTACTGTAAGAATTTTACAAACGTCTGACAAAGCTGAAAAATGTAAATTTCCAATTTCAACCAAACATGCTAGAAATGCTCCAATTGAGCTAATTAGCTTATTGAAAGAATATTGCAATTGTCTGACAAAAGTGAAAAATGCAATATTCCAATTTCAACTAAACATGCTAGAAATGCTCAAATTGAGCTAATTAGCTTATTTTGAGAATATTACCAACGTCTGACAAAACTGAAAAATGTAAATTTCCAATTTCAACCAAACATGCTAGAAATGCTCCAAATGCGGAAATAAGCTTACTGTAAGAAGTGTACAAACGTCTGACAAAACTGAAAATTGTAAATTTCCAATTTCAACCAAACATGCTAGAAATGCTCCAATTGAGCTAATTAGCTTATTGAGAGAATATTGCAATTGTCTGACAAAAGTGAAAAATGCAAATTTCCAATTTCAACCAAACATGCTAGAAATGCTCCAATTGAGCTAATTAGCTTATTGTGAGAATATTACAAACCTCTGACAAAACTGAAAAATGTAAATTTCCAATTTCAACTAAACATGCTAGAAATGCTCCAATTGAGCTAATTAGCTTATTGTGAGAATATTACAAACGTCTGACAAAACTGAAAAATGTAAATTTCCAATTTCAACCAAACATGCTAGAAAAGCTCCAATTGAGCTAATTAGCTTATTGATAAAATATTGCAATTGTCTGAAAAAACTGAAAAATGTAAATTTCCAATTTCAACCAAACATGCTAGAAATGCTCCAATTGAGCTAATTAGCTTATTGTTAGAATATTACAAACGTCCGACAAAACTGAAAAATGCAAATTTCCAATTTCAACTAAACATGCTAGAAATGCTCCAATTGAGCTAATTAGCTTATTGTGAGAATATTACAAACGTCTGACAAAACTGAAAAATGTAAATTTTCAATTTCAACCAAACATGCTAGAAATGCTCCAATTGAGCTAGTTAGCTTATTGTGAGAATATTACAAACCTCTGACAAAACTGAAAAATGTAAATTTTCAACTTCAACCAAACATGCTAGAAATGCTCCAATTGAGCTAATTAGCTTATTGTGAGAATATTACAAACGTCCGACAAAACTGAAAAATGTAAATTTCCAATTTCAACCAAACATGCTAGAAATGCTCCAATTGAGCTAATTAGCTTATTGTGAGAATATTACAAACGTATGACAAAACTGAAAAATGTAAATTTCCAATTTCAACCAAACATGCTAGAAATGCTCCAATTGAGCTAATTAGCTTATTGTGAGAATATTACAAACGTATGACAAAACTGAAAAATGTAAATTTCCAATTTCAACCAAACATGCTAGAAATGCTCCAATTGAGCTAATTAGCTTATTGTGAGAATATTACAAACGTCTGACCAAACTGAAAAATGTAAATTTCCAATTTCAACCAAACAAGCTAGAAATGCTCCAATTGAGCTAATTAGCTTATTGGGAGAATATTACAAACGTCTGACAAAACTGAAAAATAGAAATTTCCAATTTCAACCAAACATGCTAGAAATGCTCCAATTGAGCTAATTAGCTTATTGATAGAATATTGCAATTGTCTGACTGAAGTGAAAAATGTAAATTTCCAATTTCAACCAAACATGCTAGAAATGCTCCAATTGAGCTAATTAGCTTATTGTTAGAATATTACAAACGTCTGACAAAAGTGAAAAATGTAAATTTCCAATTTCAACCAAACATGCTAGAAATGCTCCAATTGAGCTAATTAGCTTATTGTGAGAATATTACAAACGTCTGACAAAACTGAAAAATGTAAATTTCCAATTTCAACCAAACATGCTAGAAATGCTCCAATTGAGCTAATTAGCTTATTGTGAGAATATTACAAACGTCTGACAAAAGTAAAAAATGTAAATTTCCAATTTCAACCAAACATGCTAGAAATGCTCCAATTGAGCTAATTAGCTTATTGTGAGAATATTACAAACGTCTGACAAAAGTGAAAAATGTAAATTTCCAATTTCAACCAAACATGCTAGAAATGTTCCAATTGAGCTAATTAGCTTATTGTGAGAATATTGCAATTGTCTGACAAAAGTGAAAAATGTAAATTTCCAATTTCAACCAAACATGCTAGAAATGCTCCAATTGAGCTAATTAGCTTATTGTGAGAATATTACAAACGTCTGACAAAACTGAAAAATGTAAATTTCCAATTTCAACCAAACATGCTAGAAATGCTCCAATTGAGCTAATTAGCTTATTGTGAGAATATTACAAACGTCTGACAAAAGGGAAAAATTTATAATTCCAATTTCAATCAAACATGCTAGAAATGCTCCAATTGAGCTAATTAGCTTATTGTGAGAATATTACAAACGTCTGACAAAACTGAAAAATGTAAATTTCCAATTTCAACCAAACATGCTAGAAATGCTCCAATTGAGCTAATTAGCTTATTGTGAGAATATTACAAACATATGACAAAACTGAAAAATGTAAATTTCCAATTTCAACTAAACATGCTAGAAATGCTCCAATTGAGCTAATTAGCTTATTGTGAGAATATTGCAATTGTCTGACAAAAGTGAAAAATGTAAATTTCCAATTTCAACCAAACATGCTAGAAATGCTCCAATTGAGCTAATTAGCTTATTGTGAGAATATTGCAATTGTCTGACAAAAGTGAAAAATGTAAATTTCCAATTTCAACCAAACATGCTAGAAATGCTCCAATTGAGCTAATTAGCTTATTGTGAGAATATTACAAACGTCTGACAAAGCTGAAAAATGTAAATTTCCAATTTCAACCAAACATGCTAGAAATGCTCCAATTGAGCTAATTAGCTTATTGTGAGAATATTGCAATTGTCTGACAAAAGTGAAAAATGTAAATTTCCAATTTCAACCAAACATGCTAGAAATGCTCCAATTGAGCTAATTAGCTTATTGTGAGAATATTACAAACGTCTGACAAAAGTGAAAAATGTAAATCTCCAATTTCAACCAAACATGCTAGAAATGTTCCAATTGAGCTAATTAGCTTATTGTGAGAATATTGCAATTGTCTGACAAAAGTGAAAAATGTAAATTTCCAATTTCAACCAAACATGCTAGAAATGCTCCAATTGAGCTAATTAGCTTATTGTGAGAATATTACAAACGTCTGACAAAACTGAAAAATGTAAATTTCCAATTTCAACCAAACATGCTAGAAATGCTCAAATTGAGCTAATTAGCTTATTGTGAGAATATTACAAACGTCTGACAAAAGTGAAAAATTTATAATTCCAATTTCAATCAAACATGCTAGAAATGCTCCAATTGAGCTAATTAGCTTATTGTGAGAATATTACAAACGTCTGACAAAAGTGAAAAATTTATAATTCCAAATTCAATCAAACATGCTAGAAATGCTCCAATTGAGCTAATTAGCTTATTGTGAGAATATTACAAACGTCTGACAAAACTGAAAAATGTAAATTTCCAATTTCAACCAAACATGCTAGAAATGCTCCAATTGTGCTAATTAGCTTATTGTGAGAATATTACAAACGTATGACAAAACTGAAAAATGTAAATTTCCAATTTCAACCAAACATGCTAGAAATGCTCCAGATGAGCTAATTAGCTTATTGTGAGAATATTACAAACGTATGACAAAACTGAAAAATGTAAATTTCCAATTTCAACTAAACATGCTAGAAATGCTCCAATTGAGCTAATTAGCTTATTGTGAGAATATTGCAATTGTCTGACAAAAGTGAAAAATGTAAATTTCCAATTTCAACCAAACATGCTAGAAATGCTCCAATTGAGCTAATTAGCTTATTGTGAGAATATTGCAATTGTCTGACAAAAGTGAAAAATGTAAATTTCCAATTTCAACCAAACATGCTAGAAATGCTCCAATTGAGCTAATTAGCTTATTGTGAGAATATTACAAACGTCTGACAAAGCTGAAAAATGTAAATTTCCAATTTCAACCAAACATGCTAGAAATGCTCCAATTGAGCTAATTAGCTTATTGTGAGAATATTGCAATTGTCTGACAAAAGTGAAAAATGTAAATTTCCAATTTCAACCAAACATGCTAGAAATGCTCCAATTGAGCTAATTAGCTTATTGTGAGAATATTACAAACGTCTGACAAAACTGAAAAATGTAAATTTCCAATTTCAACCAAACATGCTAGAAATGCTCAAATTGCGCAAATAAGCCTACTGTAAGAATTTTACAAACGTCTGACAAAGCTGAAAAATGTAAATTTCCAATTTCAACCAAACATGCTAGAAATGCTCCAATTGAGCTAATTAGCTTATTGAGAGAATATTGCAATTGTCTGACAGAAGTGAAAAATGTAAATTTCCAATTTCAACTAAACATGATAGAAATGCTCCAATTGAGCTAATTAGCTTATTTTGAGAATATTACAAACGTCTGACAAAACTGAAAAATGTAAATTTCCAATTTCAACCAAACATGCTAGAAATGCTCCAAATGCGGAAATAAGCTTACTGTAAGAAGTGTACAAACGTCTGACAAAACTGAAAAATGTAAATTTCCAATTTCAACCAAACATGGTAGAAATGCTCCAATTGAGCTAATTAGCTTATTGAGAGAATATTGCAATTGTCTGACAAAAGTGAAAAATGCAAATTTCCAATTTCAACTAAACATGCTAGAAATGGTCCAATTGAGCTAATTAGCTTATTGTGAGAATATTACAAACGTCTGACAAAACTGAAAAATGTAAATTTTCAATTTCAACCAAACATGCTAGAAATGCTCCAATTGAGCTAGTTAGCTTATTGTGAGAATATTACAAACCTCTGACAAAACTGAAAAATGTAAATTTTCAACTTCAACCAAACATGCTAGAAATGCTCCAATTGAGCTAATTAGCTTATTGTGAGAATATTACAAACGTCTAACAAAACTGAAAAATGTAAATTTCCAATTTCAACCAAACATGCTAGAAATGCTCCAATTGAGCTAATTAGCTTATTGTGAGAATATTGCAATTGTCTGACAAAAGTGAAAAATGTAAATTTCCAATTTCAACCAAACATGCTAGAAATGCTCCAATTGAGCTAATTAGCTTATTGTGAGAATATTACAAACGTCTGACAAAACTGCAAAAATGTAAATTTCCAAATTCAACCAAACATGCTAGAAATGCTCCATTTGAGCTAATTAGCTTTTTGTGAAAATATTACAAACGTCTGACAAAACTGATAAATGTAAATTTCCAATTTCAACCAAACATGCTAGAAATGCTCCAATTGAGCTAATTAGCTTATTGTGAGAATATTACAAACGTCTGACAAAACTGAAAAAGGTAAGTTTCTAATTTTAACCAAACATGCTAGAAATGCTCCAATTGAGCTAATTAGCTTATTGTGAGAATATTACAAACGTCTGACAAAACTGAAAAATGTAAATTTCCAATTTCAACCAAACATGCTAGAAATGCTCCAATTGAGCTAATTAGCTTATTGTGAGAATATTACAAACGTATGACAAAACTGAAAAATGTAAATTTCCAATTTTAATTAAACATGCTAGAAATGCTCCAATTGAGCTAATTAGCTTATTGTGAGAATATTGCAATTGTCTGACAAAAGTGAAAAATGTAAAGTTTCAATTTCAACCAAACATGCTAGAAATGCTCCAATTGAGCTAATTAGCTTATTGTGAGAATATTACAAACGTCTGACAAAACTGAAAAATGTAAATTTCCAATTTCAACCAAACATGCTAGAAATGCTCCAATTGAGCTAATTAGCTTATTGTGAGAATATTACAAACGTCTGACAAAGCTGAAAAATGTAAATTTCCAATTTCAACCAAACATGCTAGAAATGCTCCAATTGAGCTAATTAGCTTATTGTGAGAATATTGCAATTGTCTGACAAAAGTGAAAAATGTAAATTTCCAATTTCAACCAAACATGCTAGAAATGCTCCAATTGAGCTAATTAGCTTATTGTGAGAATATTACAAACGTCTGACAAAACTGAAAAATGTAAATTTCCAATTTCAACCAAACATGCTAGAAATGCTCAAATTGCGCAAATAAGCCTACTGTAAGAATTTTACAAACGTCTGACCAAGCTGAAAAATGTAAATTTCCAATTTCAACCAAACATGCTAGAAATGCTCCAATTGAGCTAATTAGCTTATTGAAAGAATATTGCAATTGTCTGACAAAAGTGAAAAATGCAATATTCCAATTTCAACTAAACATGCTAGAAATGCTCAAATTGAGCTAATTAGCTTATTTTGAGAATATTACCAACGTCTGACAAAACTGAAAAATGTAAATTTCCAATTTCAACCAAACATGCTAGAAATGCTCCAAATGCGGAAATAAGCTTACTGTAAGAAGTGTACAAACGTCTGACAAAACTGAAAATTGTAAATTTCCAATTTCAACCAAACATGCTAGAAATGCTCCAATTGAGCTAATTAGCTTATTGAGAGAATATTGCAATTGTCTGACAAAAGTGAAAAATGCAAATTTCCAATTTCAACAAAACATGCTAGAAATGCTCCCATTGAGCTAATTAGCTTATTGTGAGAATATTACAAATGTCTGACAAAACTGAAAAATGTAAATTTCCAATTTCAACCAAACATGCTAGAAATGCTCAAATTGCGCAAATAAGCCTACTGTAAGAATTTTACAAACGTCTGACAAAGCTGAAAAATGTAAATTTCCAATTTCAACCAAACATGCTAGAAATGCTCCAATTGAGCTAATTAGCTTATTGAAAGAATATTGCAATTGTCTGACAAAAGTGAAAAATGCAATATTCCAATTTCAACTAAACATGCTAGAAATGCTCAAATTGAGCTAATTAGCTTATTTTGAGAATATTACCAACGTCTGACAAAACTGAAAAATGTAAATTTCCAATTTCAACCAAACATGCTAGAAATGCTCCAAATGCGGAAATAAGCTTACTGTAAGAAGTGTACAAACGTCTGACAAAACTGAAAATTGTAAATTTCCAATTTCAACCAAACATGCTAGAAATGCTCCAATTGAGCTAATTAGCTTATTGAGAGAATATTGCAATTGTCTGACAAAAGTGAAAAATGCAAATTTCCAATTTCAACCAAACATGCTAGAAATGCTCCAATTGAGCTAATTAGCTTATTGTTAGAATATTACAAACGTCCGACAAAACTGAAAAATGCAAATTTCCAATTTCAACCAAACATGCTAGAAATGCTCAAATTGCGCAAATAAGCCTACTGTAAGAATTTTACAAACGTCTGACAAAGCTGAAAAATGTAAATTTCCAATTTCAACCAAACATGCTAGAAATGCTCCAATTGAGCTAATTAGCTTATTGAAAGAATATTGCAATTGTCTGACAAAAGTGAAAAATGCAATATTCCAATTTCAACTAAACATGCTAGAAATGCTCAAATTGAGCTAATTAGCTTATTTTGAGAATATTACCAACGTCTGACAAAACTGAAAAATGTAAATTTCCAATTTCAACCAAACATGCTAGAAATGCTCCAAATGCGGAAATAAGCTTACTGTAAGAAGTGTACAAACGTCTGACAAAACTGAAAATTGTAAATTTCCAATTTCAACCAAACATGCTAGAAATGCTCCAATTGAGCTAATTAGCTTATTGAGAGAATATTGCAATTGTCTGACAAAAGTGAAAAATGCAAATTTCCAATTTCAACCAAACATGCTAGAAATGCTCCAATTGAGCTAATTAGCTTATTGTGAGAATATTACAAACCTCTGACAAAACTGAAAAATGTAAATTTCCAATTTCAACTAAACATGCTAGAAATGCTCCAATTGAGCTAATTAGCTTATTGTGAGAATATTACAAACGTCTGACAAAACTGAAAAATGTAAATTTCCAATTTCAACCAAACATGCTAGAAAAGCTCCAATTGAGCTAATTAGCTTATTGATAAAATATTGCAATTGTCTGAAAAAACTGAAAAATGTAAATTTCCAATTTCAACCAAACATGCTAGAAATGCTCCAATTGAGCTAATTAGCTTATTGTTAGAATATTACAAACGTCCGACAAAACTGAAAAATGCAAATTTCCAATTTCAACTAAACATGCTAGAAATGCTCCAATTGAGCTAATTAGCTTATTGTGAGAATATTACAAACGTCTGACAAAACTGAAAAATGTAAATTTTCAATTTCAACCAAACATGCTAGAAATGCTCCAATTGAGCTAGTTAGCTTATTGTGAGAATATTACAAACCTCTGACAAAACTGAAAAATGTAAATTTTCAACTTCAACCAAACATGCTAGAAATGCTCCAATTGAGCTAATTAGCTTATTGTGAGAATATTACAAACGTCCGACAAAACTGAAAAATGTAAATTTCCAATTTCAACCAAACATGCTAGAAATGCTCCAATTGAGCTAATTAGCTTATTGTGAGAATATTACAAACGTATGACAAAACTGAAAAATGTAAATTTCCAATTTCAACCAAACATGCTAGAAATGCTCCAATTGAGCTAATTAGCTTATTGTGAGAATATTACAAACGTCTGACCAAACTGAAAAATGTAAATTTCCAATTTCAACCAAACAAGCTAGAAATGCTCCAATTGAGCTAATTAGCTTATTGGGAGAATATTACAAACGTCTGACAAAACTGAAAAATAGAAATTTCCAATTTCAACCAAACATGCTAGAAATGCTCCAATTGAGCTAATTAGCTTATTGTTAGAATATTACAAACGTCTGACAAAAGTGAAAAATGTAAATTTCCAATTTCAACCAAACATGCTAGAAATGCTCCAATTGAGCTAATTAGCTTATTGTGAGAATATTACAAACGTCTGACAAAACTGAAAAATGTAAATTTCCAATTTCAACCAAACATGCTAGAAATGCTCCAATTGAGCTAATTAGCTTATTGTGAGAATATTACAAACGTCTGACAAAAGTAAAAAATGTAAATTTCCAATTTCAACCAAACATGCTAGAAATGCTCCAATTGAGCTAATTAGCTTATTGTGAGAATATTACAAACGTCTGACAAAAGTGAAAAATGTAAATTTCCAATTTCAACCAAACATGCTAGAAATGTTCCAATTGAGCTAATTAGCTTATTGTGAGAATATTGCAATTGTCTGACAAAAGTGAAAAATGTAAATTTCCAATTTCAACCAAACATGCTAGAAATGCTCCAATTGAGCTAATTAGCTTATTGTGAGAATATTACAAACGTCTGACAAAACTGAAAAATGTAAATTTCCAATTTCAACCAAACATGCTAGAAATGCTCCAATTGAGCTAATTAGCTTATTGTGAGAATATTACAAACGTCTGACAAAAGGGAAAAATTTATAATTCCAATTTCAATCAAACATGCTAGAAATGCTCCAATTGAGCTAATTAGCTTATTGTGAGAATATTACAAACGTCTGACAAAACTGAAAAATGTAAATTTCCAATTTCAACCAAACATGCTAGAAATGCTCCAATTGAGCTAATTAGCTTATTGTGAGAATATTACAAACGTCTGACAAAAGTGAAAAATGTAAATTTCCAATTTCAACTAAACATGCTAGAAATGCTCCAATTGAGCTAATTAGCTTATTGTGAGAATATTGCAATTGTCTGACAAAAGTGAAAAATGTAAATTTCCAATTTCAACCAAACATGCTAGAAATGCTCCAATTGAGCTAATTAGCTTATTGTGAGAATATTGCAATTGTCTGACAAAAGTGAAAAATGTAAATTTCCAATTTCAACTAAACATGCTAGAAATGCTCCAATTGAGCTAATTAGCTTATTGTGAGAATATTACAAACGTCTGACAAAGCTGAAAAATGTAAATTTCCAATTTCAACCAAACATGCTAGAAATGCTCCAATTGAGCTAATTAGCTTAGTGTGAGAATATTGCAATTGTCTGACAAAAGTGAAAAATGTAAATTTCCAATTTCAACCAAACATGCTAGAAATGCTCCAATTGAGCTAATTAGCTTATTGTGAGAATATTACAAACGTCTGACAAAAGTGAAAAATGTAAATCTCCAATTTCAACCAAACATGCTAGAAATGTTCCAATTGAGCTAATTAGCTTATTGTGAGAATATTGCAATTGTCTGACAAAAGTGAAAAATGTAAATTTCCAATTTCAACCAAACATGCTAGAAATGCTCCAATTGAGCTAATTAGCTTATTGTGAGAATATTACAAACGTCTGACAAAACTGAAAAATGTAAATTTCCAATTTCAACCAAACATGCTAGAAATGCTCAAATTGAGCTAATTAGCTTATTGTGAGAATATTACAAACGTCTGACAAAAGTGAAAAATTTATAATTCCAATTTCAATCAAACATGCTAGAAATGCTCCAATTGAGCTAATTAGCTTATTGTGAGAATATTACAAACGTCTGACAAAACTGAAAAATGTAAATTTCCAATTTCAACCAAACATGCTAGAAATGCTCCAATTGAGCTAATTAGCTTATTGTGAGAATATTACAAACGTATGACAAAACTGAAAAATGTAAATTTCCAATTTCAACCAAACATGCTAGAAATGCTCCAGATGAGCTAATTAGCTTATTGTGAGAATATTACAAACGTATGACAAAACTGAAAAATGTAAATTTCCAATTTCAACTAAACATGCTAGAAATGCTCCAATTGAGCTAATTAGCTTATTGTGAGAATATTGCAATTGTCTGACAAAAGTGAAAAATGTAAATTTCCAATTTCAACCAAACATGCTAGAAATGCTCCAATTGAGCTAATTAGCTTATTGTGAGAATATTGCAATTGTCTGACAAAAGTGAAAAATGTAAATTTCCAATTTCAACCAAACATGCTAGAAATGCTCCAATTGAGCTAATTAGCTTATTGTGAGAATATTACAAACGTCTGACAAAGCTGAAAAATGTAAATTTCCAATTTCAACCAAACATGCTAGAAATGCTCCAATTGAGCTAATTAGCTTATTGTGAGAATATTGCAATTGTCTGACAAAAGTGAAAAATGTAAATTTCCAATTTCAACCAAACATGCTAGAAATGCTCCAATTGAGCTAATTAGCTTATTGTGAGAATATTACAAACGTCTGACAAAACTGAAAAATGTAAATTTCCAATTTCAACCAAACATGCTAGAAATGCTCAAATTGCGCAAATAAGCCTACTGTAAGAATTTTACAAACGTCTGACAAAGCTGAAAAATGTAAATTTCCAATTTCAACCAAACATGCTAGAAATGCTCCAATTGAGCTAATTAGCTTATTGAGAGAATATTGCAATTGTCTGACAGAAGTGAAAAATGTAAATTTCCAATTTCAACTAAACATGATAGAAATGCTCCAATTGAGCTAATTAGCTTATTTTGAGAATATTACAAACGTCTGACAAAACTGAAAAATGTAAATTTCCAATTTCAACCAAACATGCTAGAAATGCTCCAAATGCGGAAATAAGCTTACTGTAAGAAGTGTACAAACGTCTGACAAAACTGAAAAATGTAAATTTCCAATTTCAACCAAACATGGTAGAAATGCTCCAATTGAGCTAATTAGCTTATTGAGAGAATATTGCAATTGTCTGACAAAAGTGAAAAATGCAAATTTCCAATTTCAACTAAACATGCTAGAAATGGTCCAATTGAGCTAATTAGCTTATTGTGAGAATATTACAAACGTCTGACAAAACTGAAAAATGTAAATTTTCAATTTCAACCAAACATGCTAGAAATGGTCCAATTGAGCTAGTTAGCTTATTGTGAGAATATTACAAACCTCTGACAAAACTGAAAAATGTAAATTTTCAACTTCAACCAAACATGCTAGAAATGCTCCAATTGAGCTAATTAGCTTATTGTGAGAATATTACAAACGTCCGACAAAACTGAAAAATGTAAATTTCCAATTTCAACCAAACATGCTAGAATTGCTCCAATTGAGCTAATTAGCTTATTGTGAGAATATTACAAACGTCTGACAAAAATGAAAAATGTAAATTTCCAATTTGAACCAAACATGCTAGAAATGCTCAAATTGAGCTAATTAGCTTATTGTGAGAATATTACAAACGTCTGATAAAACTGAAAAATGTAAATTTCCAATTTCAACCAAACATGCTAGAAATGCTCCAATTGAGCTAATTAGCTTATTGTGAGAATATTACAAACGTCTGACCAAACTGAAAAATGTAAATTTCCAATTTCAACCAAACAAGCTAGAAATGCTCCAATTGAGCTAATTAGCTTATTGTGAGAATATTACAAACGTCTGACAAAACTGAAAAAAATAAATTTCCAATTTCAACCAAACACGCTAGAAATGCTCCAATTGAGCTAGTTAGCTTATTGTGAGAATATTACAAACCTCTGACAAAACTGAAAAATGTAAATTTTCAACTTCAACCAAACATGCTAGAAATGCTCCAATTGAGCTAATTAGCTTATTGTGAGAATATTGCAATTGTCTGACAAAAGCGAAAAATGTAAATTTCCAATTTCAACCAAACATGCTAGAAATGCTCCAATTGAGCTAATTAGCTTATTGTGAGAATGATACAAACGTCTGACAAAAGTAAAAAATGTAAAATTCTGATTTCAACCAAACATGCTAGAAATGCTCCAATTGAGCTAATTAGCTTATTGTGAGAATATTACAAACGTCTGACAAAACTGAAAAATGTAAATTTCCAATTTCAACCAAACATGCTAGAAATGCTCCAATTGAGCTAATTAGCTTATTGTGAGAATATTACAAACGTATGACAAAACTGAAAAATGTAAATTTCCAATTTCAACCAAACATGCTAGAAATGCTCCAGATGAGCTAATTAGCTTATTGTGAGAATATTACAAACGTATGACAAAACTGAAAAATGTAAATTTCCAATTTCAACTAAACATGCTAGAAATGCTCCAATTGAGCTAATTAGCTTATTGTGAGAATATTGCAATTGTCTGACAAAAGTGAAAAATGTAAATTTCCAATTTCAACCAAACATGCTAGAAATGCTCCAATTGAGCTAATTAGCTTATTGTGAGAATATTGCAATTGTCTGACAAAAGTGAAAAATGTAAATTTCCAATTTCAACCAAACATGCTAGAAATGCTCCAATTGAGCTAATTAGCTTATTGTGAGAATATTACAAACGTCTGACAAAGCTGAAAAATGTAAATTTCCAATTTCAACCAAACATGCTAGAAATGCTCCAATTGAGCTAATTAGCTTATTGTGAGAATATTGCAATTGTCTGACAAAAGTGAAAAATGTAAATTTCCAATTTCAACCAAACATGCTAGAAATGCTCCAATTGAGCTAATTAGCTTATTGTGAGAATATTACAAACGTCTGACAAAACTGAAAAATGTAAATTTCCAATTTCAACCAAACATGCTAGAAATGCTCAAATTGCGCAAATAAGCCTACTGTAAGAATTTTACAAACGTCTGACAAAGCTGAAAAATGTAAATTTCCAATTTCAACCAAACATGCTAGAAATGCTCCAATTGAGCTAATTAGCTTATTGAGAGAATATTGCAATTGTCTGACAGAAGTGAAAAATGTAAATTTCCAATTTCAACTAAACATGCTAGAAATGCTCCAATTGAGCTAATTAGCTTATTGTGAGAATATTACAAACGTCCGACAAAACTGAAAAATGTAAATTTCCAATTTCAACCAAACATGCTAGAATTGCTCCAATTGAGCTAATTAGCTTATTGTGAGAATATTACAAACGTCTGACAAAAGTGAAAAATGTAAATTTCCAATTTGAACCAAACATGCTAGAAATGCTCCAATTGAGCTAATTAGCTTATTGTGAGAATATTACAAACGTCTGATAAAACTGAAAAATGTAAATTTCCAATTTCAACCAAACATGCTAGAAATGCTCCAATTGAGCTAATTAGCTTATTGTGAGAATATTACAAACGTCTGACCAAACTGAAAAATGTAAATTTCCAATTTCAACCAAACAAGCTAGAAATGCTCCAATTGAGCTAATTAGCTTATTGTGAGAATATTACAAACGTCTGACAAAACTGAAAAAAATAAATTTCCAATTTCAACCAAACACGCTAGAAATGCTCCAATTGAGCTAGTTAGCTTATTGTGAGAATATTACAAACCTCTGACAAAACTGAAAAATGTAAATTTTCAACTTCAACCAAACATGCTAGAAATGCTCCAATTGAGCTAATTAGCTTATTGTGAGAATATTGCAATTGTCTGACAAAGCTGAAAAATGTAAATTTCCAATTTCAACCAAACATGCTAGAAATGCTCCAATTGAGCTAATTAGCTTATTGTGAGAATGATACAAACGTCTGACAAAAGTAAAAAATGTAAAATTCTGATTTCAACCAAACATGCTAGAAATGCTCCAATTGAGCTAATTAGCTTATTGTGAGAATATTACAAACGTCTGACAAAACTGAAAAATGTAAATTTCCAATTTCAACCAAACATGCTAGAAATGCTCCAATTGAGCTAATTAGCTTATTGTGAGAATATTACAAACGTATGACAAAACTGAAAAATGTAAATTTCCAATTTCAACCAAACATGCTAGAAATGCTCCAGATGAGCTAATTAGCTTATTGTGAGAATATTACAAACGTATGACAAAACTGAAAAATGTAAATTTCCAATTTCAACTAAACATGCTAGAAATGCTCCAATTGAGCTAATTAGCTTATTGTGAGAATATTGCAATTGTCTGACAAAAGTGAAAAATGTAAATTTCCAATTTCAACCAAACATGCTAGAAATGCTCCAATTGAGCTAATTAGCTTATTGTGAGAATATTGCAATTGTCTGACAAAAGTGAAAAATGTAAATTTCCAATTTCAACCAAACATGCTAGAAATGCTCCAATTGAGCTAATTAGCTTATTGTGAGAATATTACAAACGTCTGACAAAGCTGAAAAATGTAAATTTCCAATTTCAACCAAACATGCTAGAAATGCTCCAATTGAGCTAATTAGCTTATTGTGAGAATATTGCAATTGTCTGACAAAAGTGAAAAATGTAAATTTCCAATTTCAACCAAACATGCTAGAAATGCTCCAATTGAGCTAATTAGCTTATTGTGAGAATATTACAAACGTCTGACAAAACTGAAAAATGTAAATTTCCAATTTCAACCAAACATGCTAGAAATGCTCAAATTGAGCTAATTAGCTTATTGTGAGAATATTACAAACGTCTGACCAAACTGAAAAATGTAAATTTCCAATTTCAACCAAACAAGCTAGAAATGCTCCAATTGAGCTAATTAGCTTATTGTGAGAATATTACAAACGTCTGACAAAACTGAAAAAAATAAATTTCCAATTTCAACCAAACACGCTAGAAATGCTCCAATTGAGCTAGTTAGCTTATTGTGAGAATATTACAAACCTCTGACAAAACTGAAAAATGTAAATTTTCAACTTCAACCAAACATGCTAGAAATGCTCCAATTGAGCTAATTAGCTTATTGTGAGAATATTGCAATTGTCTGACAAAAGCGAAAAATGTAAATTTCCAATTTCAACCAAACATGCTAGAAATGCTCCAATTGAGCTAATTAGCTTATTGTGAGAATGATACAAACGTCTGACAAAAGTAAAAAATGTAAAATTCTGATTTCAACCAAACATGCTAGAAATGCTCCAATTGAGCTAATTAGCTTATTGTGAGAATATTACAAACGTCTGACAAAACTGAAAAATGTAAATTTCCAATTTCAACCAAACATGCTAGAAATGCTCCAATTGAGCTAATTAGCTTATTGTGAGAATATTACAAACGTATGACAAAACTGAAAAATGTAAATTTCCAATTTCAACCAAACATGCTAGAAATGCTCCAGATGAGCTAATTAGCTTATTGTGAGAATATTACAAACGTATGACAAAACTGAAAAATGTAAATTTCCAATTTCAACTAAACATGCTAGAAATGCTCCAATTGAGCTAATTAGCTTATTGTGAGAATATTGCAATTGTCTGACAAAAGTGAAAAATGTAAATTTCCAATTTCAACCAAACATGCTAGAAATGCTCCAATTGAGCTAATTAGCTTATTGTGAGAATATTGCAATTGTCTGACAAAAGTGAAAAATGTAAATTTCCAATTTCAACCAAACATGCTAGAAATGCTCCAATTGAGCTAATTAGCTTATTGTGAGAATATTACAAACGTCTGACAAAGCTGAAAAATGTAAATTTCCAATTTCAACCAAACATGCTAGAAATGCTCCAATTGAGCTAATTAGCTTATTGTGAGAATATTGCAATTGTCTGACAAAAGTGAAAAATGTAAATTTCCAATTTCAACCAAACATGCTAGAAATGCTCCAATTGAGCTAATTAGCTTATTGTGAGAATATTACAAACGTCTGACAAAACTGAAAAATGTAAATTTCCAATTTCAACCAAACATGCTAGAAATGCTCAAATTGCGCAAATAAGCCTACTGTAAGAATTTTACAAACGTCTGACAAAGCTGAAAAATGTAAATTTCCAATTTCAACCAAACATGCTAGAAATGCTCCAATTGAGCTAATTAGCTTATTGAGAGAATATTGCAATTGTCTGACAGAAGTGAAAAATGTAAATTTCCAATTTCAACTAAACATGCTAGAAATGCTCCAATTGAGCTAATTAGCTTATTGTGAGAATATTACAAACGTCCGACAAAACTGAAAAATGTAAATTTCCAATTTCAACCAAACATGCTAGAATTGCTCCAATTGAGCTAATTAGCTTATTGTGAGAATATTACAAACGTCTGACAAAAGTGAAAAATGTAAATTTTCAATTTGAACCAAACATGCTAGAAATGCTCAAATTGAGCTAATTAGCTTATTGTGAGAATATTACAAACGTCTGATAAAACTGAAAAATGTAAATTTCCAATTTCAACCAAACATGCTAGAAATGCTCCAATTGAGCTAATTAGCTTATTGTGAGAATATTACAAACGTCTGACCAAACTGAAAAATGTAAATTTCCAATTTCAACCAAACAAGCTAGAAATGCTCCAATTGAGCTAATTAGCTTATTGTGAGAATATTACAAACGTCTGACAAAACTGAAAAAAATAAATTTCCAATTTCAACCAAACACGCTAGAAATGCTCCAATTGAGCTAGTTAGCTTATTGTGAGAATATTACAAACGTCTGACCAAACTGAAAAATGTAAATTTCCAATTTCAACCAAACATGCTAGAAATGCTCCAATTGAGCTAATTAGCTTATTGAGAGAATATTGCAATTGTCTGACAGAAGTGAAAAATGTAAATTTCCAATTTCAACTAAACATGATAGAAATGCTCCAATTGAGCTAATTAGCTTATTTTGAGAATATTACAAACGTCTGACAAAACTGAAAAATGTAAATTTCCAATTTCAACCAAACATGCTAGAAATGCTCCAAATGCGGAAATAAGCTTACTGTAAGAAGTGTACAAACGTCTGACAAAACTGAAAAATGTAAATTTCCAATTTCAACCAAACATGGTAGAAATGCTCCAATTGAGCTAATTAGCTTATTGAGAGAATATTGCAATTGTCTGACAAAAGTGAAAAATGCAAATTTCCAATTTCAACTAAACATGCTAGAAATGGTCCAATTGAGCTAATTAGCTTATTGTGAGAATATTACAAACGTCTGACAAAACTGAAAAATGTAAATTTTCAATTTCAACCAAACATGCTAGAAATGCTCCAATTGAGCTAGTTAGCTTATTGTGAGAATATTACAAACCTCTGACAAAACTGAAAAATGTAAATTTTCAACTTCAACCAAACATGCTAGAAATGCTCCAATTGAGCTAATTAGCTTATTGTGAGAATATTACAAACGTCCGACAAAACTGAAAAATGTAAATTTCCAATTTCAACCAAACATGCTAGAATTGCTCCAATTGAGCTAATTAGCTTATTGTGAGAATATTACAAACGTCTGACAAAAGTGAAAAATGTAAATTTCCAATTTGAACCAAACATGCTAGAAATGCTCAAATTGAGCTAATTAGCTTATTGTGAGAATATTACAAACGTCTGATAAAACTGAAAAATGTAAATTTCCAATTTCAACCAAACATGCTAGAAATGCTCCAATTGAGCTAATTAGCTTATTGTGAGAATATTACAAACGTCTGACCAAACTGAAAAATGTAAATTTCCAATTTCAACCAAACAAGCTAGAAATGCTCCAATTGAGCTAATTAGCTTATTGTGAGAATATTACAAACGTCTGACAAAACTGAAAAAAATAAATTTCCAATTTCAACCAAACACGCTAGAAATGCTCCAATTGAGCTAGTTAGCTTATTGTGAGAATATTACAAACCTCTGACAAAACTGAAAAATGTAAATTTTCAACTTCAACCAAACATGCTAGAAATGCTCCAATTGAGCTAATTAGCTTATTGTGAGAATATTGCAATTGTCTGACAAAAGCGAAAAATGTAAATTTCCAATTTCAACCAAACATGCTAGAAATGCTCCAATTGAGCTAATTAGCTTATTGTGAGAATGATACAAACGTCTGACAAAAGTAAAAAATGTAAAATTCTGATTTCAACCAAACATGCTAGAAATGCTCCAATTGAGCTAATTAGCTTATTGTGAGAATATTACAAACGTCTGACAAAACTGAAAAAAGAAATTTCCAATTTCAACCAAACATGCTAGAAATGCTCCAATTGAGCTAGTTAGCTTATTGTGACAATATTACAAACCTCTGACAAAACTGAAAAATGTAAATTTTCAACTTCAACCAAACATGCTAGAAATGCTCCAATTGAGCTAATTAGTTTATTGTGAGAATATTACAAACGTCCGACAAAACTGAAAAATGTAAATTTCCAATTTCAACCAAACATGCTAGAATTGCTCCAATTGAGCTAATTAGCTTATTGTGAGAATATTACAAACGTCTGACAAAAGTGAAAAATGTAAATTTCCAATTTGAACCAAACATGCTAGAAATGCTCAAATTGAGCTAATTAGCTTATTGTGAGAATATTACAAACGTCTGACAAAACTGAAAAATGTAAATTTCCAATTTCAACCAAACATGCTAGAAATGCTCCAATTGAGCTAATTAGCTTATTGTGAGAATATTACAAACGTCTGACAAAACTGAAAAATGTAAATTTCCAATTTCAACCAAACATGCTAGAAATGCTCCTATTGCGCAAATAAGCCTACTGTAAGAATTTTACAAATGTCTGACAAAACTGAAAATTTAAATTTTCAATTTCAACCAAACATGCTAGAAATGCTCCAATTGAGCTAATTAGCTTATTGTGAGAATATTGCAATTGTTTGACAAGAGTGAAAAATGTAAATCTCCAATTTCAACCAAACATGCTAGAAATGCTCCAATTGAGCTAATTAGCTTATTGTGAGAATATTACAAACGTCTGACAAAACTGAAAAATGTAAATTTCCAATTTCAACCAAACATGCTAGAAATGCTCCATTTGAGCTAATTAGCTTTTTGTGAGAATATTACAAACGTCTGACAAAACTGATAAATGTAAATTTCCAATTTCAACCAAACATGCTAGAAATGCTCCAATTGAGCTAATTAGCTTATTGTGAGAATATCACAAACGTCTGACAAAACTGAAAAATGTAAATTTCCAATTTCAACCAAACATGCTAGAAATGCTCCAATTGAGCTAATTAGCTTATTGTGAGAATATTACAAACGTCTGAAAAAACTGAAAAATGTAAATTTCCAATTTCAACCAAACATGCTAGAAATGCTCCAATTGAGCTAATTAGCTTATTGTGAGAATATTACAAACGTATGACAAAACTGAAAAATGTAAATTTCCAATTTCAACTAAACATGCTAGAAATGCTCCAATTGAGCTAATTAGCTTATTGTGAGAATATTGCAATTGTCTGACAAAAGTGAAAAATGTAAATTTCCAATTTCAACCAAACATGCTAGAAATGCTCCAATTGAGCTAATTAGCTTATTGTGAGAATATTGCAATTGTCTGACAAAAGTGAAAAATGTAAATTTCCAATTTCAACCAAACATGCTAGAAATGCTCCAATTGAGCTAATTAGCTTATTGTGAGAATATTACAAACGTCTGACAAAGCTGAAAAATGTAAATTTCCAATTTCAACCAAACATGCTAGAAATGCTCCAATTGAGCTAATTAGCTTATTGTGAGAATATTGCAATTGTCTGACAAAAGTGAAAAATGTAAATTTCCAATTTCAACCAAACATGTTAGAAATGCTCCAATTGAGCTAACTAGCTTATTGTGAGAATATTACAAACGTCTGACAAAACTGAAAAATGTAAATTTCCAATTTCAACCAAACATGCTAGAAATGCTCAAATTGCGCAAATAAGCCTACTGTAAGAATTTTACAAACGTCTGACAAAACTGATAAATGTAAATTTCCAATTTCAACCAAACATGCTAGAAATGCTCCAATTGAGCTAATTAGCTTATTGAGAGAATATTGCAATTGTCTGACAAAAGTGAAAAATGCAAATTTCCAATTTCAACTAAACATGCTAGAAATGCTCCAATTGAGCTAATTAGCTTATTTTGAGAATATTACAAACGTCTGACAAAACTGAAAAATGTAAATTTCCAATTTCAACCAAACATGCTAGAAATGCTCCAAATGCGGAAATAAGCTTACTGTAAGAAGTGTACAAACGTCTGACAAAACTGAAAAATGTAAATTTCCAACTTCAACCAAACATGCTAGAAATGCTCCAATTGAGCTAATTAGCTTATTGAGAGAATATTGCAATTGTCTGACAAAAGTGAAAAATGCAAATTTCCAATTTCAACTAAACATGCTAGAAATGCTCCAATTGAGCTAGTTAGCTTATTGTGAGAATATTACAAACCTCTGACAAAACTGAAAAATGTAAATTTTCAATTTCAACCGAACATGCTAGAAATGCTCCAATTGAGCTAATTAGCTTATTGTGAGAATATTACAAACGTCCGACAAAACTGAAAAATGTAAATTTCCAATTTCAACCAAACATGCTAGAAATGCTCCAATTGAGCTAATTAGCTTATTGTGAGAATATTACAAACGTATGACAAAACTGAAAAATGTAAATTTGCAATTTCAACCAAACATGCTAGAAATGCTCCAATTGAGCTAATTAGCTTATTGTGAGAATATTACAAACGTCTGACCAAACTGAAAAATGTAAATTTCCAATTTCAACCAAACAAGCTAGAAATGCTCCAATTGAGCTAATTAGCTTATTGTGAGAATATTACAAACGTCTGACAAAACTGAAAAATAGAAATTTCCAATTTCAACCAAACATGCTAGAAATGCTCCAATTGAGCTAATTAGCTTATTGATAGAATATTTCAATTGTCTGACAAAAGTGAAAAATGTAAATTTCCAATTTCAACCAAACATGCTAGAAATGCTCCAATTGAGCTAATTAGCTTATTGTTAGAATATTACAAACGTCTGACAAAAGTGAAAAATCTAAATTTCCAATTTCAACCAAACATGCTAGAAATGCTCCAATTGAGCTAATTAGCTTATTGTGAGAATATTACAAACGTCTGACAAAACTGAAAAATGTAAATTTCCAATTTCAACCAAACATGCTAGAAATGCTCCAATTGAGCTAATTAGCTTATTGTGAGAATATTACAAACGTCTGACAAAAGTAAAAAATGTAAATTTCTGATTTCAACCAAACATGCTAGAAATGCTCCAATTGAGCTAATTAGCTTATTGTGAGAATATTACAAACGTCTGACAAAAGTGAAAAATGTAAATCTCCAATTTCAACCAAACATGCTAGAAATGTTCCAATTGAGCTAATTAGCTTATTGTGAGAATATTGCAATTGTCTGACAAAAGTGAAAAATGTAAATTTCCAATTTCAACCAAACATGCTAGAAATGCTCCAATTGTGCTAATTAGCTTATTGTGAGAATATTACAAACGTCTGACAAAAGTGAAAAATGTAAATTTCCAATTTCAACCAAACATGCTAGAAATGCTCCAATTGTGCTAATTAGCTTATTGTGAGAATATTACAAACGTCTGACAAAACTGAAAAATGTAAATTTCCAATTTCAACCAAACATGCTAGAAATGCTCCAATTGTGCTAATTAGTATGACAAAACTGAAAAATGTAAATTTCCAATTTCAACCAAACATGCTAGAAATGCTCCAATTGAGCTAATTAGCTTATTGTGAGAATATTACATACGTCTGACCAAACTGAAAAATGTAAATTTCCAATTTCAACCAAACAAGCTAGAAATGCTCCAATTGAGCTAATTAGCTTATTGTGAGAATATTACAAACGTCTGACAAAACTGAAAAATAGAAATTTCCAATTTCAACCAAACATGCTAGAAATGCTCCAATTGAGCTAATTAGCTTATTGATAGAATATTTCAATTGTCTGACAAAAGTGAAAAATGTAAATTTCCAATTTCAACCAAACATGCTAGAAATGCTCCAATTGAGCTAATTAGCTTATTGTTAGAATATTACAAACGTCTGACAAAAGTGAAAAATGTAAATTTCCAATTTCAACCAAACATGCTAGAAATGCTCCAATTGAGCTAATTAGCTTATTGATAGAATATTACAAAGGTCTGACAAAACTGAAAAATGTAAATTTCCAATTTCAACCAAACATGCTAGAAATGCTCCAATTGAGCTAATTAGCTTATTGTGAGAATATTACAAACGTCTGACAAAAGTAAAAAATGTAAATTTCTGATTTCAACCAAACATGCTAGAAATGCTCCAATTGAGCTAATTAGCTTATTGTGAGAATATTACAAACGTCTGACAAAAGTGAAAAATGTAAATCTCCAATTTCAACCAAACATGCTAGAAATGTTCCAATTGAGCTAATTAGCTTATTGTGAGAATATTGCAATTGTCTGACAAAAGTGAAAAATGTAAATTTCCAATTTCAACCAAACATGCTAGAAATGCTCCAATTGTGCTAATTAGCTTATTGTGAGAATATTACAAACGTCTGACAAAAGTGAAAAATGTAAATTTCCAATTTCAACCAAACATGCTAGAAATGCTCCAATTGTGCTAATTAGCTTATTGTGAGAATATTACAAACGTCTGACAAAACTGAAAAATGTAAGTTTCCAATTTCAACCAAACATGCTAGAAATGCTCCAATTGTGCTAATTAGCTTATTGTGAGAATATTACAAACGTCTGACAAAAGTGAAAAATGTAAATTTCCAATTTCAACCAAACATGCTAGAAATGCTCCAATTGAGCTAATTAGCTTATTGTGAGAATATTACAAACGTCTGACAAAAGTGAAAAATTTATAATTCCAATTTCAATCAAACATGCTAGAAATGCTCCAATTGAGCTAATTAGCTTATTGTGAGAATATTACAAACGTCTGACAAAAGTGAAAAATTTATAATTCCAATTTCAATCAAACATGCTAGAAATGCTCCAATTGAGCTAATTAGCTTATTGTGAGAATATTACAAACGTCTGACAGAGCTGAAAAATGTAAATTTCCAATTTCAACCAAACATGCTAGAAATGCTCCAATTGAGCTAATTAGCTTATTGTGAGAATATTGCAATTGTCTGACAAAAGTGAAAAATGTAAATTTCCAATTTCAACCAAACATGTTAGAAATGCTCCAATTGAGCTAACTAGCTTATTGTGAGAATATTACAAACGTCTGACAAAACTGAAAAATGTAAATTTCCAATTTCAACCAAACATGCTAGAAATGCTCAAATTGCGCAAATAAGCCTACTGTAAGAATTTTACAAACGTCTGACAAAACTGATAAATGTAAATTTCCAATTTCAACCAAACATGCTAGAAATGCTCCAATTGTGCTAATTAGCTTATTGAGAGAATATTGCAATTGTCTGACAAAAGTGAAAAATGCAAATTTCCAATTTCAACTAAACATGCTAGAAATGCTCCAATTGAGCTAATTAGCTTATTTTGAGAATATTACAAACGTCTGACAAAACTGAAAAATGTA
Organism: Watersipora subatra; assembly: GCF_963576615.1. Lineage (NCBI taxonomy): Eukaryota > Metazoa > Bryozoa > Gymnolaemata > Cheilostomatida > Watersiporidae > Watersipora > Watersipora subatra. Next base: position 221,592 of record NW_027045217.1, on the reverse strand, counting down.
AATTTCCAATTTCAACCAAACATGCTAGAAATGCTCCAAATGCGGAAATAAGCTTACTGTAAGAAGTGTACAAACGTCTGACAAAACTGAAAAATGTAAATTTCCAACTTCAACCAAACATGCTAGAAATGCTCCAATTGAGCTAATTAGCTTATTGAGAGAATATTGCAATTGTCTGACAAAAGTGAAAAATGCAAATTTCCAATTTCAACTAAACATGCTAGAAATGCTCCAATTGAGCTAGTTAGCTTATTGTGAGAATATTACAAACCTCTGACAAAACTGAAAAATGTAAATTTTCAATTTCAACCGAACATGCTAGAAATGCTCCAATTGAGCTAATTAGCTTATTGTGAGAATATTACAAACGTCCGACAAAACTGAAAAATGTAAATTTCCAATTTCAACCAAACATGCTAGAAATGCTCCAATTGAGCTAATTAGCTTATTGTGAGAATATTACAAACGTATGACAAAACTGAAAAATGTAAATTTCCAATTTCAACCAAACATGCTAGAAATGCTCCAATTGAGCTAATTAGCTTATTGTGAGAATATTACAAACGTCTGACCAAACTGAAAAATGTAAATTTCCAATTTCAACCAAACAAGCTAGAAATGCTCCAATTGAGCTAATTAGCTTATTGTGAGAATATTACAAACGTCTGACAAAACTGAAAAATAGAAATTTCCAATTTCAACCAAACATGCTAGAAATGCTCCAATTGAGCTAATTAGCTTATTGATAGAATATTTCAATTGTCTGACAAAAGTGAAAAATGTAAATTTCCAATTTCAACCAAACATGCTAGAAATGCTCCAATTGAGCTAATTAGCTTATTGTTAGAATATTACAAACGTCTGACAAAAGTGAAAAATGTAAATTTCCAATTTCAACCAAACATGCTAGAAATGCTCCAATTGAGCTAATTAGCTTATTGTGAGAATATTACAAACGTCTGACAAAACTGAAAAATGTAAATTTCCAATTTCAACCAAACATGCTAGAAATGCTCCAATTGAGCTAATTAGCTTATTGTGAGAATATTACAAACGTCTGACAAAAGTAAAAAATGTAAATTTCTGATTTCAACCAAACATGCTAGAAATGCTCCAATTGAGCTAATTAGCTTATTGTGAGAATATTACAAACGTCTGACAAAAGTGAAAAATGTAAATCTCCAATTTCAACCAAACATGCTAGAAATGTTCCAATTGAGCTAATTAGCTTATTGTGAGAATATTGCAATTGTCTGACAAAAGTGAAAAATGTAAATTTCCAATTTCAACCAAACATGCTAGAAATGCTCCAATTGTGCTAATTAGCTTATTGTGAGAATATTACAAACGTCTGACAAAAGTGAAAAATGTAAATTTCCAATTTCAACCAAACATGCTAGAAATGCTCCAATTGTGCTAATTAGCTTATTGTGAGAATATTACAAACGTCTGACAAAACTGAAAAATGTAAATTTCCAATTTCAACCAAACATGCTAGAAATGCTCCAATTGTGCTAATTAGTATGACAAAACTGAAAAATGTAAATTTCCAATTTCAACCAAACATGCTAGAAATGCTCCAATTGAGCTAATTAGCTTATTGTGAGAATATTACATACGTCTGACCAAGCTGAAAAATGTAAATTTCCAATTTCAACCAAACAAGCTAGAAATGCTCCAATTGAGCTAATTAGCTTATTGTGAGAATATTACAAACGTCTGACAAAACTGAAAAATAGAAATTTCCAATTTCAACCAAACATGCTAGAAATGCTCCAATTGAGCTAATTAGCTTATTGATAGAATATTTCAATTGTCTGACAAAAGTGAAAAATGTAAATTTCCAATTTCAACCAAACATGCTAGAAATGCTCCAATTGAGCTAATTAGCTTATTGTTAGAATATTACAAACGTCTGACAAAAGTGAAAAATGTAAATTTCCAATTTCAACCAAACATGCTAGAAATGCTCCAATTGAGCTAATTAGCTTATTGTGAGAATATTACAAAGGTCTGACAAAACTGAAAAATGTAAATTTCCAATTTCAACCAAACATGCTAGAAATGCTCCAATTGAGCTAATTAGCTTATTGTGAGAATATTACAAACGTCTGACAAAAGTAAAAAATGTAAATTTCTGATTTCAACCAAACATGCTAGAAATGCTCCAATTGAGCTAATTAGCTTATTGTGAGAATATTACAAACGTCTGACAAAAGTGAAAAATGTAAATCTTTAATTTCAACCAAACATGCTAGAAATGTTCCAATTGAGCTAATTAGCTTATTGTGAGAATATTGCAATTGTCTGACAAAAGTGAAAAATGTAAATTTCCAATTTCAACCAAACATGCTAGAAATGCTCCAATTGTGCTAATTAGCTTATTGTGAGAATATTACAAACGTCTGACAAAAGTGAAAAATGTAAATTTCCAATTTCAACCAAACATGCTAGAAATGCTCCAATTGTGCTAATTAGCTTATTGTGAGAATATTACAAACGTCTGACAAAACTGAAAAATGTAAATTTCCAATTTCAACCAAACATGCTAGAAATGCTCCAATTGTGCTAATTAGCTTATTGTGAGAATATTACAAACGTCTGACAAAAGTGAAAAATGTAAATTTCCAATTTCAACCAAACATGCTAGAAATGCTCCAATTGAGCTAATTAGCTTATTGTGAGAATATTACAAACGTCTGACAAAAGTGAAAAATTTATAATTCCAATTTCAATCAAACATGCTAGAAATGCTCCAATTGAGCTAATTAGCTTATTGTGAGAATATTACAAACGTCTGACAAAAGTGAAAAATTTATAATTCCAATTACAATCAAACATGCTAGAAATGCTCCAATTGAGCTAATTAGCTTATTGTGAGAATATTACAAACGTCTGACAGAGCTGAAAAATGTAAATTTCCAATTTCAACCAAACATGCTAGAAATGCTCCAATTGAGCTAATTAGCTTATTGTGAGAATATTGCAATTGTCTGACAAAAGTGAAAAATGTAAATTTCCAATTTCAACCAAACATGCTAGAAACGCTCCAATTGAGCTAATTAGCTTATTGTGAGAATATTACAAACGTCTGACAAAACTGAAAAATGTAAATTTCCAATTTCAACCAAACATGCTAGAAATGCTCAAATTGCGCAAATAAGCCTACTGTAAGAATTTTACAAACGTCTGACAAAGCTGAAAAATGTAAATTTCCAATTTCAACCAAACATGCTAGAAATGCTCCAATTGAGCTAATTAGCTTATTGAGAGAATATTGCAATTGTCTGACAAAAGTGAAAAATGCAAATTTCCAATTTCAACTAAACATGCTAGAAATGCTCCAATTGAGCTAATTAGCTTATTGTGAGAATATTACAAACGTCTGACAAAACTGAAAAATGTAAATTTCCAATTTCAACCAAACATGCTAGAAATGCTCCAAATGCGGAAATAAGCTTACTGTAAGAAGTGTACAAACGTCTGACAAAATTGAAAAATGTAAATTTTCAATTTCAACCAAACATGCTAGAAATGCTCCAATTGAGCTAGTTAGCTTATTGTGAGAATATTACGAACGTCTGACAAAACTGAAAAATGTAAATTTCCAATTTCAACCAAACATGCTAGAAATGCTCCAATTGAGCTAATTAGCTTATTGTGAGAATATTACAAACGTCTGACAAAAGTGAAAAATTTAAAATTCCAATTTCAATCAAACATGCTAGAAATGCTCCAATTGCGCAAAAAAGCCTACTGTAAGAATTTTACAAATGTCTGACAAAACTGAAAATTTAAATTTTCAATTTCAACCAAACATGCTAGAAATGCTCCAATTGAGCTAATTAGCTTATTGTGAGAATATTACAAACGTCTGACAAAACTGAAAAATGTAAATTTCCAATTTCAACCAAACATGCTAGAAATGCTCCATTTGAGCTAATTAGCTTTTTGTGAGAATATTACAAACGTCTGACAAAACTGATAAAGGTAAAATTCCAATTTCAACCAAACATGCTAGAAATGCTCCAATTGAGCTAATTAGCTTATTGTGAGAATATTACAAACGTATGACAAAACTGAAAAGTGTAAATTTCCAATTTCAACCAAACATGCTAGAAATGCTCCAATTGAGCTAATTAGCTTATTGTGAGAATATTACAAACGTCTGACCAAACTGAAAAATGTAAATTTCCAATTTCAACCAAACATGCTAGAATTGCTCCAATTGAGCTAATTAGCTTATTGTGAGAATATTACAAACGTATGACAAAACTTAAAAATGTAAATTTCCAATTTCAACTAAACATGCTAGAAATGCTCCAATTGAGGTAATTAGCTTATTGTGAGAATATTGCGATTGTCTGACAAAAGTGAAAAATGTAAATTTCCAATTTCAACTAAACATGCTAGAAATGCTCCAATTGAGCTAATTAGCTTATTGTGAGAATATTGCAATTGTCTGACAAAAGTGAAAAATGTAAATTTCCAATTTCAACCAAACATGCTAGAAACGCTCCAATTGAGCTAATTAGCTTATTGTGAGAATATTACAAACGTCTGACAAAACTGAAAAATGTAAATTTCCAATTTCAACCAAACATGCTAGAAATGCTCCAATTGAGCTAATTAGCTTATTGTGAAAATATTGCGATTGTCTGACAAAAGTGAAAAATGTAAATTTCCAATTTCAACTAAACATGCTAGAAATGCTCCAATTGAGCTAATTAGCTTATTGTGAGAATATTGCAATTGTCTGACAAAAGTGAAAAATGTAAATTTCCAATTTCAACCAAACATGCTAGAAACGCTCCAATTGAGCTAATTAGCTTATTGTGAGAATATTACAAACGTCTGACAAAACTGAAAAATGTAAATTTTCAATTTCAACCAAACATGCTAGAAATGCTCCAATTGAGCTAGTTAGCTTATTGTGAGAATATTACAAACGTCTGACAAAAGTGAAAAATTTAAAATTCCAATTTCAACCAAACATGATAGAAATGCTCAAATTGCGCAAATAAGCCTACTGTAAGAATTTTACAAACGTCTGACAAAGCTGAAAAATGTAAATTTCCAATTTCAACCAAACATGCTAGAAATGCTCCAATTGAGCTAATTAGCTTATTGTGAGAATATTACAAACGTCTGACCAAACTGAAAAATGTAAATTTCCAATTTCAACCAAACAAGCTAGAAATGCTCCAATTGAGCTAATTAGCTTATTGTGAGAATATTACAAACGTCTGACAAAACTGAAAAAAAGAAATTTCCAATTTCAACCAAACATGCTAGAAATGCTCCAATTGAGCTAGTTAGCTTATTGTGAGAATATTACAAACCTCTGACAAAACTGAAAAATGTAAATTTTCAACTTCAACCAAACATGCTAGAAATGCTCCAATTGAGCTAATTAGCTTATTGTGAGAATATTGCAATTGTCTGACAAAAGTGAAAAATGCAAATTTCCAATTTCAACTAAACATGCTAGAAATGCTCCAATTGAGCTAATTAGCTTATTGTGAGAATATTACAAACGTCTGACAAAACTGAAAAATGTAAATTTGCAATTTCAACCAAACATGCTAGAAATGCTCCAAATGCGGAAATAAGCTTACTGTAAGAATTGTACAAACGTCTGACAAAACTGAAAAATGCAAATTTCCAATTTCAACCAAACACGCTAGAAATGCTCCAATTGAGCTAATTAGCTTATTGAGAGAATATTGCAATTGTCTGACAAAAGTGAAAAATGCAAATTTCCAATTTAAACTAAACATGCTAGAAATGCTCCAATTGAGCTAATTAGCTTATTGTGAGAATATTACAAACGTCTGACAAAACTGAAAAATGTAAACTTTCAATTTCAACCAAACATGCTAGAAATGCTCCAATTGAGCTAGTTAGCTTATTGTGAGAATATTACAAACCTCTGACAAAACTGAAAAATGTAAATTTTCAACTTCAACCAAACATGCTAGAAATGCTCCAATTGAGCTAATTAGCTTATTGTGAGAATATTACAAACGTCCGACAAAAGTGAAAAATGTAAATTTCCAATTTCAACTAAACATGCTAGAAATGCTCAAATTGAGCTAATTAGCTTATTGTGAGAATATTACAAACGTCTGACAAAACTGAAAAATGTAAATTTCCAATTTCAACCAAACATGCTAGAAATGCTCCAATTGAGCTAGTTAGCTTATTGTGAGAATATTACAAACGTCTGACCAAACTGAAAAATGTAAATTTCCAATTTCAACCAAACATGCTAGAAATGCTCCAATTGAGCTAATTAGCTTATTGTGAGAATATTACAAACGTCTGACAAAACTGAAAATTGTAAATTTCCAATTTCAACCAAACATGCTAGAAATGCTCCAATTGAGCTAATTAGCTTATTGTGAGAATATTACAAACGTCTGACAAAAGTAAAAAATGTAAATTTCTGATTTCAACCAAACATGCTAGAAATGCTCCAATTGAGCTAATTAGCTTATTGTGAGAATATTACAAACGTCTGACAAAACTGAAAAATGTAAATTTCCAATTTCAACCAAACATGCTAGAAATGCTCCAATTGAGCTAATTAGCTTATTGTGAGAATATTACAAACGTTTGACAAAAGTGAAAAATGTAAATTTCCAATTTCAACCAAACATGCTAGAAATGCTCCAATTGAGCTAATTAGCTTATTGTGAGAATATTACAAACGTCTGACAAAACTGAAAAATGTAAATTGCCAATTTCAACCAAACATGCTAGAAATGCTCCAATTGAGCTAATTAGCTTATTGTGAGAATATTGCAATTGTCTGACAAAAGCGAAAAATGTAAATTTCCAATTTCAACCAAACATGCTAGAAATGCTCCAATTGAGCTAATTAGCTTATTGTGAGAATATTACAAACGTCTGACAAAAGTAAAAAATGTAAATTTCTGATTTCAACCAAACATGCTAGAAATGCTCCAATTGAGCTAATTAGCTTATTGTGAGAATATTACAAACGTCTGACAAAACTTAAAAATAGAAATTTCCAATTTCAACCAAACATGCTAGAAAGGCTCCAATTGAGCTAATTAGCTTATTGTGAGAATATGCAATTGTCTGACAAAAGTGAAAAATGTAAATTTCCAATTTCAACCAAACATGCTAGAAATGCTCCAATTGAGCTAATTAGCTTATTGTGAGAATATTACAAACGTCTGACAAAACTGAAAAATGTAAATTTTCAATTTCAACCAAACATGCTAGAAATGCTCCAATTGAGCTAGTTAGCTTATTGTGAGAATATTACAAACCTCTGACAAAACTGAAAAATGTAAATTTTCAACTTCAACCAAACATGCTAGAAATGCTCCAATTGAGCTAATTAGCTTATTGTGAGAATATTACAAACGTCCGACAAAACTGAAAAATGTAAATTTCCAATTTCAACCAAACATGCTAGAATTGCTCAAATTGAGCTAATTAGCTTATTGTGAGAATATTACAAACGTCTGACAAAAGTGAAAAATGTAAATTTCCAATTTGAACCAAACATGCTAGAAATGCTCAAATTGAGCTAATTAGCTTATTGTGAGAATATTACAAACGTCTGATAAAACTGAAAAATGTAAATTTCCAATTTCAACCAAACATGCTAGAAATGCTCCAATTGAGCTAATTAGCTTATTGTGAGAATATTACAAACGTCTGACCAAACTGAAAAATGTAAATTTCCAATTTCAACCAAACAAGCTAGAAATGCTCCAATTGAGCTAATTAGCTTATTGTGAGAATATTACAAACGTCTGACAAAACTGAAAAAAAGAAATTTCCAATTTCAACCAAACATGCTAGAAATGCTCCAATTGAGCTAGTTAGCTTATTGTGAGAATATTACAAACCTCTGACAAAACTGAAAAATGTAAATTTTCAACTTCAACCAAACATGCTAGAAATGCTCCAATTGAGCTAATTAGCTTATTGTGAGAATATTGCAATTGTCTGACAAAAGCGAAAAATGTAAATTTCCAATTTCAACCAAACACGCTAGAAATGCTCCAATTGAGCTAATTAGCTTATTGTGAGAATATTACAAACGTCTGACAAAAGTAAAAAATGTAAAATTCTGATTTCAACCAAACATGCTAGAAATGCTCCAATTGAGCTAATTAGCTTATTGTGAGAATATTACAAACGTCTGACAAAACTGAAAAAAAGAAATTTCCAATTTCAACCAAACATGCTAGAAATGCTCCAATTGAGCTAGTTACCTTATTGTGAGAATATTACAAACCTCTGACAAAACTGAAAAATGTAAATTTTCAACTTCAACCAAACATGCTAGAAATGCTCCAATTGAGCTAATTAGCTTATTGTGAGAATATTACAAACGTCCGACAAAACTGAAAAATGTAAATTTCCAATTTCAACCAAACATGCTAGAATTGCTCCAATTGAGCTAATTAGCTTATTGTGAGAATATTACAAACGTCTGACAAAAGTGAAAAATGTAAATTTCCAATTTGAACCAAACATGCTAGAAATGCTCAAATTGAGCTAATTAGCTTATTGTGAGAATATTACAAACGTCTGACAAAAGTAAAAAATGTAAATTTCCAATTTCAACCAAACATGCTAGAAATGCTCCAATTGAGCTAATTAGCTTATTGTGAGAATATTACAAACGTCTGACAAAACTGAAAAATGTAAATTTCCAATTTCAACCAAACATGCTAGAAATGCTCCAATTGCGCAAATAAGCCTACTGTAAGAATTTTACAAATGTCTGACAAAACTGAAAATTTAAATTTTCAATTTCAACCAAACATGCTAGAAATGCTCCAATTGAGCTAATTAGCTTATTGTGAGAATATTGCAATTGTTTGACAAAAGTGAAAAATGTAAATTTCCAATTTCAACCAAACATGCTAGAAATGCTCCAATTGAGCTAATTAGCTTATTGTGAGAATATTACAAACGTCTGACAAAACTGAAAAATGTAAATTTCCAATTTCAACCAAACATGCTAGAAATGCTCCATTTGAGCTAATTAGCTTTTTGTGAGAATATTACAAACGTCTGACAAAACTGATAAATGTAAATTTCCAATTTCAACCAAACATGCTAGAAATGCTCCAATTGAGCTAATTAGCTTATTGTGAGAATATTACAAACGTCTGACAAAACTGAAAAATGTAAATTTCCAATTTGAACTAAACATGCTAGAAATGCTCCAATTGAGCTAATTAGCTTATTGTGAGAATATTGCAATTGTCTGACAAAAGTGAAAAATGTAAATTTTCAATTTCAACCAAACATGCTAGAAATGCTCCAATTGAGCTAATTAGCTTATTGTGAGAATATTACAAACGTCTGACAAAGCTGAAAAATGTAAATTTCCAATTTCAACCAAACATGCTAGAAATGCTCCAATTGAGCTAATTAGCTTATTGTGAGAATATTGCAATTGTCTGACAAAAGTGAAAAATGTAAATTTCCAATTTAAACCAAACATGTTAGAAATGCTCCAATTGAGCTAATTAGCTTATTGTGAGAATATTACAAACGTCTGACAAAACTGAAAAATGTAAATTTCCAATTTCAACCAAACATGCTAGAAATGCTCAAATTGCGCAAATAAGCCTACTGTAAGAATTTTACAAATGTCTGACAAAGCTGAAAAATGTAAATTTCCAATTTCAACCAAACATGCTAGAAATGCTCCAATTGAGCTAATTAGCTTATTGAGAGAATATTGCAATTGTCTGACAAAAGTGAAAAATGCAAATTTCCAATTTCAACTAAACATGCTAGAAATGCTCCAATTGAGCTAATTAGCTTATTTTGAGAATATTACAAACGTCTGACAAAACTGAAAAATGTAAATTTCCAATTTCAACCAAACATGCTAGAAATGCTCCAAATGCGGAAATAAGCTTACTGTAAGAAGTGTACAAACGTCTGACAAAACTGAAAAATGTAAATTTGCAATTTCAACCAAACATGCTAGAAATGCTCCAATTGAGCTAATTAGCTTATTGAGAGAATATTGCAATTGTCTGACAAAAGTGAAAAATTCAAATTTCCAATTTCAAATAAACATGCTAGAAATGCTCCAATTGAGCTAATTAGCTTATTGTGAGAATATTACAAACGTCTGACAAAACTGAAAAATGTAAATTTTCAATTTCAACCAAACATGCTAGAAATGCTCCAATTGAGCTAATTAGCTTATTGTGAGAATATTACAAACGTCTGACAAAAGTAAAAAATGTAAATTTTCAACTTCAACCAAACATGCTAGAAATGCTCCAATTGAGCTAATTAGCTTATTGTGAGAATATTACAAACGTCCGACAAAACTGATAAATGTAAATTTCCAATTTCAACCAAACATGCTAGAATTGCTCAAATTGAGCTAATTAGCTTATTGTGAGAATATTACAAACGTCTGACAAAAGTGAAAAATGTAAATTTCCAATTTGAACCAAACATGCTAGAAATGCTCAAATTGAGCTAATTAGCTTATTGTGAGAATATTACAAACGTCTGATAAAACTGAAAAATGTAAATTTCCAATTTCAACCAAACATGCTAGAAATGCTCCAATTGAGCTAATTAGCTTATTGTGAGAATATTACAAACGTCTGACCAAACTGAAAAATGTAAATTTCCAATTTCAACCAAACAAGCTAGAAATGCTCCAATTGAGCTAATTAGCTTATTGTGAGAATATTACAAACGTCTGACAAAACTGAAAAAAAGAAATTTCCAATTTCAACCAAACATGCTAGAAATGCTCCAATTGAGCTAGTTAGCTTATTGTGAGAATATTACAAACCTCTGACAAAACTGAAAAATGTAAATTTTCAACTTCAACCAAACATGCTAGAAATGCTCCAATTGAGCTAATTAGCTTATTGTGAGAATATTGCAATTGTCTGACAAAAGCGAAAAATGTAAATTTCCAATTTCAACCAAACATGCTAGAAATGCTCCAATTGAGCTAATTAGCTTATTGTGAGAATATTACAAACGTCTGACAAAAGTAAAAAATGTAAAATTCTGATTTCAACCAAACATGCTAGAAATGCTCCAATTGAGCTAATTAGCTTATTGTGAGAATATTGCAAACGTCTGACAAAACTGAAAAAAAGAAATTTCCAATTTCAACCAAACATGCTAGAAATGCTCCAATTGAGCTAGTTACCTTATTGTGAGAATATTACAAACCTCTGACAAAACTGAAAAATGTAAATTTTCAACTTCAACCAAACATGCTAGAAATGCTCCAATTGAGCTAATTAGCTTATTGTGAGAATATTACAAACGTCCGACAAAACTGAAAAATGTAAATTTCCAATTTCAACCAAACATGCTAGAATTGCTCCAATTGAGCTAATTAGCTTATTGTGAGAATATTACAAACGTCTGACAAAAGTGAAAAATGTAAATTTCCAATTTGAACCAAACATGCTAGAAATGCTCAAATTGAGCTAATTAGCTTATTGTGAGAATATTACAAACGTCTGACAAAAGTAAAAAATGTAAATTTCCAATTTCAACCAAACATGCTAGAAATGCTCCAATTGAGCTAATTAGCTTATTGTGAGAATATTACAAACGTCTGACAAAACTGAAAAATGTAAATTTCCAATTTCAACCAAACATGCTAGAAATGCTCCAATTGCGCAAATAAGCCTACTGTAAGAATTTTACAAATGTCTGACAAAACTGAAAATTTAAATTTTCAATTTCAACCAAACATGCTAGAAATGCTCCAATTGAGCTAATTAGCTTATTGTGAGAATATTGCAATTGTTTGACAAAAGTGAAAAATGTAAATTTCCAATTTCAACCAAACATGCTAGAAATGCTCCAATTGAGCTAATTAGCTTATTGTGAGAATATTACAAACGTCTGACAAAACTGAAAAATGTAAATTTCCAATTTCAACCAAACATGCTAGAAATGCTCCATTTGAGCTAATTAGCTTTTTGTGAGAATATTACAAACGTCTGACAAAAGTGAAAAATGTAAATTTCCAATTTCAACCAAACATGCTAGAAATGCTCCAATTGAGCTAATTAGCTTATTGTGAGAATATTACAAACGTCTGACAAAACTGAAAAATGTAAATTTCCAATTTCAACCAAACATGCTAGAAATGCTCCAATTGAGCTAATTAGCTTATTGTGAGAATATTACAAACGTCTGACAAAACTGAAAAATGTAAATTTCCAATTTCAACCAAACATGCTAGAAATGCTCCAATTGAGCTAATTAGCTTATTGTGAGAATATTACAAACGTATGACAAAACTGAATAATGTAAATTTCCAATTTGAACTAAACATGCTAGAAATGCTCCAATTGAGCTAATTAGCTTATTGTGAGAATATTGCAATTGTCTGACAAAAGTGAAAAATGTAAATTTCCAATTTCAACCAAACATGCTAGAAATGCTCCAATTGAGCTAATTAGCTTATTGTGAGAATATTACAAACGTCTGACAAAGCTGAAAAATGTAAATTTCCAATTTCAACCAAACATGCTAGAAATGCTCCAATTGAGCTAATTAGCTTATTGTGAGAATATTGCAATTGTCTGACAAAAGTGAAAAATGTAAATTTCCAATTTCAACCAAACATGTTAGAAATGCTCCAATTGAGCTAATTAGCTTATTGTGAGAATATTACAAACGTCTGACAAAACTGAAAAATGTAAATTTCCAATTTCAACCAAACATGCTAGAAATGCTCAAATTGCGCAAATAAGCCTACTGTAAGAATTTTACAAATGTCTGACAAAGCTGAAAAATGTAAATTTCCAATTTCAACCAAACATGCTAGAAATGCTCCAATTGAGCTAATTAGCTTATTGAGAGAATATTGCAATTGTCTGACAAAAGTGAAAAATGCAAATTTCCAATTTCAACTAAACATGCTAGAAATGCTCCAATTGAGCTAATTAGCTTATTTTGAGAATATTACAAACGTCTGACAAAACTGAAAAATGTAAATTTCCAATTTCAACCAAACATGCTAGAAATGCTCCAAATGCGGAAATAAGCTTACTGTAAGAAGTGTACAAACGTCTGACAAAACTGAAAAATGTAAATTTGCAATTTCAACCAAACATGCTAGAAATGCTCCAATTGAGCTAATTAGCTTATTGAGAGAATATTGCAATTGTCTGACAAAAGTGAAAAATAGAAATTTCCAATTTCAAATAAACATGCTAGAAATGCTCCAATTGAGCTAATTAGCTTATTGTGAGAATATTACAAACGTCTGACAAAACTGAAAAATGTAAATTTTCAATTTCAACCAAACATGCTAGAAATGCTCCAATTGAGCTAGTTAGCTTATTGTGAGAATATTACAAACCTCTGACAAAACTGAAAAATGTAAATTTTCAACTTCAACCAAACATGCTAGAAATGCTCCAATTGAGCTAATTAGCTTATTGTGAGAATATTACAAACGTCTGACCAAACTGAAAAATGTAAATTTCCAATTTCAACCAAACAAGCTAGAAATGCTCCAATTGAGCTAATTAGCTTATTGTGAGAATATTACAAACGTCTGACAAAACTGAAAAAAAGAAATTTCCAATTTCAACCAAACATGCTAGAAATGCTCCAATTGAGCTAGTTAGCTTATTGTGAGAATATTACAAACCTCTGACAAAACTGAAAAATGTAAATTTTCAACTTCAACCAAACATGCTAGAAATGCTCCAATTGAGCTAATTAGCTTATTGTGAGAATATTGCAATTGTCTGACAAAAGCGAAAAATGTAAATTTCCAATTTCAACCAAACACGCTAGAAATGCTCCAATTGAGCTAATTAGCTTATTGTGAGAATATTACAAACGTCTGACAAAAGTAAAAAATGTAAAATTCTGATTTCAACCAAACATGCTAGAAATGCTCCAATTGAGCTAATTAGCTTATTGTGAGAATATTACAAACGTCTGACAAAACTGAAAAAAAGAAGTTTCCAATTTCAACCAAACATGCTAGAAATGCTCCAATTGAGCTAGTTACCTTATTGTGAGAATATTACAAACCTCTGACAAAACTGAAAAATGTAAATTTTCAACTTCAACCAAACATGCTAGAAATGCTCCAATTGAGCTAATTAGCTTATTGTGAGAATATTACAAACGTCCGACAAAACTGAAAAATGTAAATTTCCAATTTCAACCAAACATGCTAGAATTGCTCCAATTGAGCTAATTAGCTTATTGTGAGAATATTACAAACGTCTGACAAAAGTGAAAAATGTAAATTTCCAATTTGAACCAAACATGCTAGAAATGCTCAAATTGAGCTAATTAGCTTATTGTGAGAATATTACAAACGTCTGACAAAAGTAAAAAATGTAAATTTCCAATTTCAACCAAACATGCTAGAAATGCTCCAATTGAGCTAATTAGCTTATTGTGAGAATATTACAAACGTCTGACAAAACTGAAAAATGTAAATTTCCAATTTCAACCAAACATGCTAGAAATGCTCCAATTGCGCAAATAAGCCTACTGTAAGAATTTTACAAATGTCTGACAAAACTGAAAATTTAAATTTTCAATTTCAACCAAACATGCTAGAAATGCTCCAATTGAGCTAATTAGCTTATTGTGAGAATATTGCAATTGTTTGACAAAAGTGAAAAATGTAAATTTCCAATTTCAACCAAACATGCTAGAAATGCTCCAATTGAGCTAATTAGCTTATTGTGAGAATATTACAAACGTCTGACAAAACTGAAAAATGTAAATTTCCAATTTCAACCAAACATGCTAGAAATGCTCCATTTGAGCTAATTAGCTTTTTGTGAGAATATTACAAACGTCTGACAAAACTGATAAATGTAAATTTCCAATTTCAACCAAACATGCTAGAAATGCTCCAATTGAGCTAATTAGCTTATTGTGAGAATATTACAAACGTCTGACAAAACTGAAAAATGTAAATTTCCAATTTCAACCAAACATGCTAGAAATGCTCCAATTGAGCTAATTAGCTTATTGTGAGAATATTACAAACGTATGACAAAACTGAAAAATGTAAATTTCCAATTTGAACTAAACATGCTAGAAATGCTCCAATTGAGCTAATTAGCTTATTGTGAGAATATTGCAATTGTCTGACAAAAGTGAAAAATGTAAATTTTCAATTTCAACCAAACATGCTAGAAATGCTCCAATTGAGCTAATTAGCTTATTGTGAGAATATTACAAACGTCTGACAAAGCTGAAAAATGTAAATTTCCAATTTCAACCAAACATGCTAGAAATGCTCCAATTGAGCTAATTAGCTTATTGTGAGAATATTGCAATTGTCTGACAAAAGTGAAAAATGTAAATTTCCAATTTAAACCAAACATGTTAGAAATGCTCCAATTGAGCTAATTAGCTTATTGTGAGAATATTACAAACGTCTGACAAAACTGAAAAATGTAAATTTCCAATTTCAACCAAACATGCTAGAAATGCTCAAATTGCGCAAATAAGCCTACTGTAAGAATTTTACAAATGTCTGACAAAGCTGAAAAATGTAAATTTCCAATTTCAACCAAACATGCTAGAAATGCTCCAATTGAGCTAATTAGCTTATTGAGAGAATATTGCAATTGTCTGACAAAAGTGAAAAATGCAAATTTCCAATTTCAACTAAACATGCTAGAAATGCTCCAATTGAGCTAATTAGCTTATTTTGAGAATATTACAAACGTCTGACAAAACTGAAAAATGTAAATTTCCAATTTCAACCAAACATGCTAGAAATGCTCCAAATGCGGAAATAAGCTTACTGTAAGAAGTGTACAAACGTCTGACAAAACTGAAAAATGTAAATTTGCAATTTCAACCAAACATGCTAGAAATGCTCCAATTGAGCTAATTAGCTTATTGAGAGAATATTGCAATTGTCTGACAAAAGTGAAAAATTCAAATTTCCAATTTCAAATAAACATGCTAGAAATGCTCCAATTGAGCTAATTAGCTTATTGTGAGAATATTACAAACGTCTGACAAAACTGAAAAATGTAAATTTTCAATTTCAACCAAACATGCTAGAAATGCTCCAATTGAGCTAATTAGCTTATTGTGAGAATATTACAAACGTCTGACAAAAGTAAAAAATGTAAATTTTCAACTTCAACCAAACATGCTAGAAATGCTCCAATTGAGCTAATTAGCTTATTGTGAGAATATTACAAACGTCCGACAAAACTGAAAAATGTAAATTTCCAATTTCAACCAAACATGCTAGAATTGCTCAAATTGAGCTAATTAGCTTATTGTGAGAATATTACAAACGTCTGACAAAAGTGAAAAATGTAAATTTCCAATTTGAACCAAACATGCTAGAAATGCTCAAATTGAGCTAATTAGCTTATTGTGAGAATATTACAAACGTCTGATAAAACTGAAAAATGTAAATTTCCAATTTCAACCAAACATGCTAGAAATGCTCCAATTGAGCTAATTAGCTTATTGTGAGAATATTACAAACGTCTGACCAAACTGAAAAATGTAAATTTCCAATTTCAACCAAACAAGCTAGAAATGCTCCAATTGAGCTAATTAGCTTATTGTGAGAATATTACAAACGTCTGACAAAACTGAAAAAAAGAAATTTCCAATTTCAACCAAACATGCTAGAAATGCTCCAATTGAGCTAGTTAGCTTATTGTGAGAATATTACAAACCTCTGACAAAACTGAAAAATGTAAATTTTCAACTTCAACCAAACATGCTAGAAATGCTCCAATTGAGCTAATTAGCTTATTGTGAGAATATTGCAATTGTCTGACAAAAGCGAAAAATGTAAGTTTCCAATTTCAACCAAACATGCTAGAAATGCTCCAATTGAGCTAATTAGCTTATTGTGAGAATATTACAAACGTCTGACAAAAGTAAAAAATGTAAAATTCTGATTTCAACCAAACATGCTAGAAATGCTCCAATTGAGCTAATTAGCTTATTGTGAGAATATTACAAACGTCTGACAAAACTGAAAAAAAGAAATTTCCAATTTCAACCAAACATGCTAGAAATGCTCCAATTGAGCTAGTTACCTTATTGTGAGAATATTACAAACCTCTGACAAAACTGAAAAATGTAAATTTTCAACTTCAACCAAACATGCTAGAAATGCTCCAATTGAGCTAATTAGCTTATTGTGAGAATATTACAAACGTCCGACAAAACTGAAAAATGTAAATTTCCAATTTCAACCAAACATGCTAGAATTGCTCCAATTGAGCTAATTAGCTTATTGTGAGAATATTACAAACGTCTGACAAAAGTGAAAAATGTAAATTTCCAATTTGAACCAAACATGCTAGAAATGCTCAAATTGAGCTAATTAGCTTATTGTGAGAATATTACAAACGTCTGACAAAAGTAAAAAATGTAAATTTCCAATTTCAACCAAACATGCTAGAAATGCTCCAATTGAGCTAATTAGCTTATTGTGAGAATATTACAAACGTCTGACAAAACTGAAAAATGTAAATTTCCAATTTCAACCAAACATGCTAGAAATGCTCCAATTGCGCAAATAAGCCTACTGTAAGAATTTTACAAATGTCTGACAAAACTGAAAATTTAAATTTTCAATTTCAACCAAACATGCTAGAAATGCTCCAATTGAGCTAATTAGCTTATTGTGAGAATATTGCAATTGTTTGACAAAAGTGAAAAATGTAAATTTCCAATTTCAACCAAACATGCTAGAAATGCTCCAATTGAGCTAATTAGCTTATTGTGAGAATATTACAAACGTCTGACAAAACTGAAAAATGTAAATTTCCAATTTCAACCAAACATGCTAGAAATGCTCCATTTGAGCTAATTAGCTTTTTGTGAGAATATTACAAACGTCTGACAAAACTGATAAATGTAAATTTCCAATTTCAACCAAACATGCTAGAAATGCTCCAATTGAGCTAATTAGCTTATTGTGAGAATATTACAAACGTCTGACAAAACTGAAAAATGTAAATTTCCAATTTCAACCAAACATGCTAGAAATGCTCCAATTGAGCTAATTAGCTTATTGTGAGAATATTACAAACGTCTGACAAAACTGAAAAATGTAAATTTCCAATTTCAACCAAACATGCTAGAAATGCTCCAATTGAGCTAATTAGCTTATTGTGAGAATATTACAAACGTATGACAAAACTGAATAATGTAAATTTCCAATTTGAACTAAACATGCTAGAAATGCTCCAATTGAGCTAATTAGCTTATTGTGAGAATATTGCAATTGTCTGACAAAAGTGAAAAATGTAAATTTCCAATTTCAACCAAACATGCTAGAAATGCTCCAATTGAGCTAATTAGCTTATTGTGAGAATATTACAAACGTCTGACAAAGCTGAAAAATGTAAATTTCCAATTTCAACCAAACATGCTAGAAATGCTCCAATTGAGCTAATTAGCTTATTGTGAGAATATTGCAATTGTCTGACAAAAGTGAAAAATGTAAATTTCCAATTTCAACCAAACATGTTAGAAATGCTCCAATTGAGCTAATTAGCTTATTGTGAGAATATTACAAACGTCTGACAAAACTGAAAAATGTAAATTTCCAATTTCAACCAAACATGCTAGAAATGCTCAAATTGCGCAAATAAGCCTACTGTAAGAATTTTACAAATGTCTGACAAAGCTGAAAAATGTAAATTTCCAATTTCAACCAAACATGCTAGAAATGCTCCAATTGAGCTAATTAGCTTATTGAGAGAATATTGCAATTGTCTGACAAAAGTGAAAAATGCAAATTTCCAATTTCAACTAAACATGCTAGAAATGCTCCAATTGAGCTAATTAGCTTATTTTGAGAATATTACAAACGTCTGACAAAACTGAAAAATGTAAATTTCCAATTTCAACCAAACATGCTAGAAATGCTCCAAATGCGGAAATAAGCTTACTGTAAGAAGTGTACAAACGTCTGACAAAACTGAAAAATGTAAATTTGCAATTTCAACCAAACATGCTAGAAATGCTCCAATTGAGCTAATTAGCTTATTGAGAGAATATTGCAATTGTCTGACAAAAGTGAAAAATAGAAATTTCCAATTTCAAATAAACATGCTAGAAATGCTCCAATTGAGCTAATTAGCTTATTGTGAGAATATTACAAACGTCTGACAAAACTGAAAAATGTAAATTTTCAATTTCAACCAAACATGCTAGAAATGCTCCAATTGAGCTAGTTAGCTTATTGTGAGAATATTACAAACCTCTGACAAAACTGAAAAATGTAAATTTTCAACTTCAACCAAACATGCTAGAAATGCTCCAATTGAGCTAATTAGCTTATTGTGAGAATATTACAAACGTCCGACAAAACTGAAAAATGTAAATTTCCAATTTCAACCAAACATGCTAGAAATGCTCCAATTGAGCTAATTAGCTTATTGTGAGAATATTACAAACGTATGACAAAACTGAAAAATGTAAATTTCCAATTTCAACCAAACATGCTAGAAATGCTCCAATTGAGCTAATTAGCTTATTGTGAGAATATTACAAACGTCTGACAAAACTGAAAAATGTAAATTTCCAATTTCAACCAAACAAGCTAGAAATGCTCCAATTGAGCTAATTAGCTTATTGTGAGAATATTACAAACGTCTGACAAAACTGAAAAATAGAAATTTCCAATTTCAACCAAACATGCTAGAAATGCTCCAATTGAGCTAATTAGCTTATTGATAGAATATTGCAATTGTCTGACAAAAGTGAAAAATGTAAATTTCCAATTTCAACCAAACATGCTAGAAATGCTCCAATTGAGCTAATTAGCTTATTGTGAGAATATTACAAACGTCTGACAAAACTGAAAAATGTAAATTTCCAATTTCAACCAAACATGCTAGAAATGCTCCAATTGAGCTAATTAGCTTATTGTGAGAATATTACAAACGTCTGACAAAAGTAAAAAATGTAAATTTCTGATTTCAACCAAACATGCTAGAAATGCTCCAATTGAGCTAATTAGCTTATTGTGAGAATATTACAAACGTCTGACAAAAGTGAGAAATGTAAATCTCCAATTTCAACCAAACATGCTAGAAATGTTCCAATTGAGCTAATTAGCTTATTGTGAGAATATTGCAATTGTCTGACAAAAGTGAAAAATGTAAATTTCCAATTTCAACCAAACATGCTAGAAATGCTCCAATTGTGCTAATTAGCTTATTGTGAGAATATTACAAACGTCTGACAAAACTGAAAAATGTAAATTTCCAATTTCAACCAAACATGCTAGAAATGCTCCAATTGTGCTAATCAGCTTTTTGTGAGAATATTACAAACGTCTGACAAAACTGAAAAATGTAAATTTCCAATTTCAACCAAACATGCTAGAAATGCTCCAATTGTGCTAATTAGCTTATTGTGAGAATATTACAAACGTCTGACAAAAGTGAAAAATGTAAATTTCCAATTTCAACCAAACATGCTAGAAATGCTCCAATTGAGCTAATTAGCTTATTGTGAGAATATTACAAACGTCTGACAAAACTGAAAAATTTATAATTCCAATTTCAATCAAACATGCTAGAAATGCTCCAATTGAGCTAATTAGCTTATTGTGAGAATATTACAAACGTCTGACAAAACTGAAAAATGTAAATTTCCAATTTCAACCAAACATGCTAGAAATGCTCCAATTGAGCTAATTAGCTTATTGTGAGAATATTACAAACGTCTGACAAAACTGAAAAATGTAAATTTCCAATTTCAACCAAACATGCTAGAAATGCTCCAATTGAGCTAATTAGCTTATTGTGAGAATATTACAAACGTATGACAAAACTGAAAAATGTGAATTTCCAATTTCAACTAAACATGCTAGAAATGCTCCAATTGAGCTAATTAGCTTATTGTGAGAATATTGCAATTGTCTGACAAAAGTGAAAAATGTAAATTTCCAATTTCAACCAAACATGCTAGAAATGCTCCAATTGAGCTAATTAGCTTATTGTGAGAATATTGCAATTGTCTGACAAAAGTGAAAAATGTAAATTTCCAATTTCAACCAAACATGCTAGAAATGCTCCAATTGAGCTAATTAGCTTATTGTGAGAATATTACAAACGTCTGACAAAGCTGAAAAATGTAAATTTCCAATTTCAACCAAACAAGCTAGAAATGCTCCAATTGAGCTAATTAGCTTATTGTGAGAATATTACAAACGTCTGACAAAACTGAAAAATAGAAATTTCCAATTTCAACCAAACATGCTAGAAATGCTCCAATTGAGCTAATTAGCTTATTGATAGAATATTGCAATTGTCTGACAGAAGTGAAAAATGTAAATTTCCAATTTCAACTAAACATGATAGAAATGCTCCAATTGAGCTAATTAGCTTATTTTGAGAATATTACAAACGTCTGACAAAACTGAAAAATGTAAATTTCCAATTTCAACCAAACATGCTAGAAATGCTCCAAATGCGGAAATAAGCTTACTGTAAGAAGTGTACAAACGTCTGACAAAACTGAAAAATGTAAATTTCCAATTTCAACCAAACATGGTAGAAATGCTCCAATTGAGCTAATTAGCTTATTGAGAGAATATTGCAATTGTCTGACAAAAGTGAAAAATGCAAATTTCCAATTTCAACTAAACATGCTAGAAATGGTCCAATTGAGCTAATTAGCTTATTGTGAGAATATTACAAACGTCTGACAAAACTGAAAAATGTAAATTTTCAATTTCAACCAAACATGCTAGAAATGCTCCAATTGAGCTAGTTAGCTTATTGTGAGAATATTACAAACCTCTGACAAAACTGAAAAATGTAAATTTTCAACTTCAACCAAACATGCTAGAAATGCTCCAATTGAGCTAATTAGCTTATTGTGAGAATATTACAAACGTCTAACAAAACTGAAAAATGTAAATTTCCAATTTCAACCAAACATGCTAGAAATGCTCCAATTGAGCTAATTAGCTTATTGTGAGAATATTGCAATTGTCTGACAAAAGTGAAAAATGTAAATTTCCAATTTCAACCAAACATGCTAGAAATGCTCCAATTGAGCTAATTAGCTTATTGTGAGAATATTACAAACGTCTGACAAAACTGAAAAATGTAAATTTCCAAATTCAACCAAACATGCTAGAAATGCTCCATTTGAGCTAATTAGCTTTTTGTGAAAATATTACAAACGTCTGACAAAACTGATAAATGTAAATTTCCAATTTCAACCAAACATGCTAGAAATGCTCCAATTGAGCTAATTAGCTTATTGTGAGAATATTACAAACGTCTGACAAAACTGAAAAAGGTAAGTTTCTAATTTTAACCAAACATGCTAGAAATGCTCCAATTGAGCTAATTAGCTTATTGTGAGAATATTACAAACGTCTGACAAAACTGAAAAATGTAAATTTCCAATTTCAACCAAACATGCTAGAAATGCTCCAATTGAGCTAATTAGCTTATTGTGAGAATATTACAAACGTATGACAAAACTGAAAAATGTAAATTTCCAATTTTAATTAAACATGCTAGAAATGCTCCAATTGAGCTAATTAGCTTATTGTGAGAATATTGCAATTGTCTGACAAAAGTGAAAAATGTAAAGTTTCAATTTCAACCAAACATGCTAGAAATGCTCCAATTGAGCTAATTAGCTTATTGTGAGAATATTACAAACGTCTGACAAAACTGAAAAATGTAAATTTCCAATTTCAACCAAACATGCTAGAAATGCTCCAATTGAGCTAATTAGCTTATTGTGAGAATATTACAAACGTCTGACAAAGCTGAAAAATGTAAATTTCCAATTTCAACCAAACATGCTAGAAATGCTCCAATTGAGCTAATTAGCTTATTGTGAGAATATTGCAATTGTCTGACAAAAGTGAAAAATGTAAATTTCCAATTTCAACCAAACATGCTAGAAATGCTCCAATTGAGCTAATTAGCTTATTGTGAGAATATTACAAACGTCTGACAAAACTGAAAAATGTAAATTTCCAATTTCAACCAAACATGCTAGAAATGCTCAAATTGCGCAAATAAGCCTACTGTAAGAATTTTACAAACGTCTGACAAAGCTGAAAAATGTAAATTTCCAATTTCAACCAAACATGCTAGAAATGCTCCAATTGAGCTAATTAGCTTATTGAAAGAATATTGCAATTGTCTGACAAAAGTGAAAAATGCAATATTCCAATTTCAACTAAACATGCTAGAAATGCTCAAATTGAGCTAATTAGCTTATTTTGAGAATATTACCAACGTCTGACAAAACTGAAAAATGTAAATTTCCAATTTCAACCAAACATGCTAGAAATGCTCCAAATGCGGAAATAAGCTTACTGTAAGAAGTGTACAAACGTCTGACAAAACTGAAAATTGTAAATTTCCAATTTCAACCAAACATGCTAGAAATGCTCCAATTGAGCTAATTAGCTTATTGAGAGAATATTGCAATTGTCTGACAAAAGTGAAAAATGCAAATTTCCAATTTCAACCAAACATGCTAGAAATGCTCCCATTGAGCTAATTAGCTTATTGTGAGAATATTACAAATGTCTGACAAAACTGAAAAATGTAAATTTCCAATTTCAACCAAACATGCTAGAAATGCTCCAATTGAGCTAATTAGCTTATTGTGAGAATATTACAAACGTATGACAAAACTGAAAAATGTAAATTTCCAATTTCAACCAAACATGCTAGAAATGCTCCAATTGAGCTAATTAGCTTATTGTGAGAATATTACAAACGTCTGACCAAACTGAAAAATGTAAATTTCCAATTTCAACCAAACAAGCTAGAAATGCTCCAATTGAGCTAATTAGCTTATTGTGAGAATATTACAAACGTCTGACCAAACTGAAAAATGTAAATTTCCAATTTCAACCAAACAAGCTAGAAATGCTCCAATTGAGCTAATTAGCTTACTGTAAGAAGTGTACAAACGTCTGACAAAACTGAAAATTGTAAATTTCCAATTTCAACCAAACATGCTAGAAATGCTCCAATTGAGCTAATTAGCTTATTGAGAGAATATTGCAATTGTCTGACAAAAGTGAAAAATGCAAATTTCCAATTTCAACCAAACATGCTAGAAATGCTCCAATTGAGCTAATTAGCTTATTGTGAGAATATTACAAACCTCTGACAAAACTGAAAAATGTAAATTTCCAATTTCAACTAAACATGCTAGAAATGCTCCAATTGAGCTAATTAGCTTATTGTGAGAATATTACAAACGTCTGACAAAACTGAAAAATGTAAATTTCCAATTTCAACCAAACATGCTAGAAAAGCTCCAATTGAGCTAATTAGCTTATTGATAAAATATTGCAATTGTCTGAAAAAACTGAAAAATGTAAATTTCCAATTTCAACCAAACATGCTAGAAATGCTCCAATTGAGCTAATTAGCTTATTGTTAGAATATTACAAACGTCCGACAAAACTGAAAAATGCAAATTTCCAATTTCAACTAAACATGCTAGAAATGCTCCAATTGAGCTAATTAGCTTATTGTGAGAATATTACAAACGTCTGACAAAACTGAAAAATGTAAATTTTCAATTTCAACCAAACATGCTAGAAATGCTCCAATTGAGCTAGTTAGCTTATTGTGAGAATATTACAAACCTCTGACAAAACTGAAAAATGTAAATTTTCAACTTCAACCAAACATGCTAGAAATGCTCCAATTGAGCTAATTAGCTTATTGTGAGAATATTACAAACGTCCGACAAAACTGAAAAATGTAAATTTCCAATTTCAACCAAACATGCTAGAAATGCTCCAATTGAGCTAATTAGCTTATTGTGAGAATATTACAAACGTATGACAAAACTGAAAAATGTAAATTTCCAATTTCAACCAAACATGCTAGAAATGCTCCAATTGAGCTAATTAGCTTATTGTGAGAATATTACAAACGTCTGACCAAACTGAAAAATGTAAATTTCCAATTTCAACCAAACAAGCTAGAAATGCTCCAATTGAGCTAATTAGCTTATTGGGAGAATATTACAAACGTCTGACAAAACTGAAAAATAGAAATTTCCAATTTCAACCAAACATGCTAGAAATGCTCCAATTGAGCTAATTAGCTTATTGATAGAATATTGCAATTGTCTGACAGAAGTGAAAAATGTAAATTTCCAATTTCAACCAAACATGCTAGAAATGCTCCAATTGAGCTAATTAGCTTATTGTTAGAATATTACAAACGTCTGACAAAAGTGAAAAATGTAAATTTCCAATTTCAACCAAACATGCTAGAAATGCTCCAATTGAGCTAATTAGCTTATTGTGAGAATATTACAAACGTCTGACAAAACTGAAAAATGTAAATTTCCAATTTCAACCAAACATGCTAGAAATGCTCCAATTGAGCTAATTAGCTTATTGTGAGAATATTACAAACGTCTGACAAAAGTAAAAAATGTAAATTTCCAATTTCAACCAAACATGCTAGAAATGCTCCAATTGAGCTAATTAGCTTATTGTGAGAATATTACAAACGTCTGACAAAAGTGAAAAATGTAAATTTCCAATTTCAACCAAACATGCTAGAAATGTTCCAATTGAGCTAATTAGCTTATTGTGAGAATATTGCAATTGTCTGACAAAAGTGAAAAATGTAAATTTCCAATTTCAACCAAACATGCTAGAAATGCTCCAATTGAGCTAATTAGCTTATTGTGAGAATATTACAAACGTCTGACAAAACTGAAAAATGTAAATTTCCAATTTCAACCAAACATGCTAGAAATGCTCCAATTGAGCTAATTAGCTTATTGTGAGAATATTACAAACGTCTGACAAAAGGGAAAAATTTATAATTCCAATTTCAATCAAACATGCTAGAAATGCTCCAATTGAGCTAATTAGCTTATTGTGAGAATATTACAAACGTCTGACAAAACTGAAAAATGTAAATTTCCAATTTCAACCAAACATGCTAGAAATGCTCCAATTGAGCTAATTAGCTTATTGTGAGAATATTACAAACGTCTGACAAAAGTGAAAAATGTAAATTTCCAATTTCAACTAAACATGCTAGAAATGCTCCAATTGAGCTAATTAGCTTATTGTGAGAATATTGCAATTGTCTGACAAAAGTGAAAAATGTAAATTTCCAATTTCAACCAAACATGCTAGAAATGCTCCAATTGAGCTAATTAGCTTATTGTGAGAATATTGCAATTGTCTGACAAAAGTGAAAAATGTAAATTTCCAATTTCAACTAAACATGCTAGAAATGCTCCAATTGAGCTAATTAGCTTATTGTGAGAATATTACAAACGTCTGACAAAGCTGAAAAATGTAAATTTCCAATTTCAACCAAACATGCTAGAAATGCTCCAATTGAGCTAATTAGCTTAGTGTGAGAATATTGCAATTGTCTGACAAAAGTGAAAAATGTAAATTTCCAATTTCAACCAAACATGCTAGAAATGCTCCAATTGAGCTAATTAGCTTATTGTGAGAATATTACAAACGTCTGACAAAAGTGAAAAATGTAAATCTCCAATTTCAACCAAACATGCTAGAAATGTTCCAATTGAGCTAATTAGCTTATTGTGAGAATATTGCAATTGTCTGACAAAAGTGAAAAATGTAAATTTCCAATTTCAACCAAACATGCTAGAAATGCTCCAATTGAGCTAATTAGCTTATTGTGAGAATATTACAAACGTCTGACAAAACTGAAAAATGTAAATTTCCAATTTCAACCAAACATGCTAGAAATGCTCAAATTGAGCTAATTAGCTTATTGTGAGAATATTACAAACGTCTGACAAAAGTGAAAAATTTATAATTCCAATTTCAATCAAACATGCTAGAAATGCTCCAATTGAGCTAATTAGCTTATTGTGAGAATATTACAAACGTCTGACAAAACTGAAAAATGTAAATTTCCAATTTCAACCAAACATGCTAGAAATGCTCCAATTGAGCTAATTAGCTTATTGTGAGAATATTACAAACGTATGACAAAACTGAAAAATGTAAATTTCCAATTTCAACCAAACATGCTAGAAATGCTCCAGATGAGCTAATTAGCTTATTGTGAGAATATTACAAACGTATGACAAAACTGAAAATTGTAAATTTCCAATTTCAACTAAACATGCTAGAAATGCTCCAATTGAGCTAATTAGCTTATTGTGAGAATATTGCAATTGTCTGACAAAAGTGAAAAATGTAAATTTCCAATTTCAACCAAACATGCTAGAAATGCTCCAATTGAGCTAATTAGCTTATTGTGAGAATATTGCAATTGTCTGACAAAAGTGAAAAATGTAAATTTCCAATTTCAACCAAACATGCTAGAAATGCTCCAATTGAGCTAATTAGCTTATTGTGAGAATATTACAAACGTCTGACAAAGCTGAAAAATGTAAATTTCCAATTTCAACCAAACATGCTAGAAATGCTCCAATTGAGCTAATTAGCTTATTGTGAGAATATTGCAATTGTCTGACAAAAGTGAAAAATGTAAATTTCCAATTTCAACCAAACATGCTAGAAATGCTCCAATTGAGCTAATTAGCTTATTGTGAGAATATTACAAACGTCTGACAAAACTGAAAAATGTAAATTTCCAATTTCAACCAAACATGCTAGAAATGCTCAAATTGCGCAAATAAGCCTACTGTAAGAATTTTACAAACGTCTGACAAAGCTGAAAAATGTAAATTTCCAATTTCAACCAAACATGCTAGAAATGCTCCAATTGAGCTAATTAGCTTATTGAGAGAATATTGCAATTGTCTGACAGAAGTGAAAAATGTAAATTTCCAATTTCAACTAAACATGATAGAAATGCTCCAATTGAGCTAATTAGCTTATTTTGAGAATATTACAAACGTCTGACAAAACTGAAAAATGTAAATTTCCAATTTCAACCAAACATGCTAGAAATGCTCCAAATGCGGAAATAAGCTTACTGTAAGAAGTGTACAAACGTCTGACAAAACTGAAAAATGTAAATTTCCAATTTCAACCAAACATGGTAGAAATGCTCCAATTGAGCTAATTAGCTTATTGAGAGAATATTGCAATTGTCTGACAAAAGTGAAAAATGCAAATTTCCAATTTCAACTAAACATGCTAGAAATGGTCCAATTGAGCTAATTAGCTTATTGTGAGAATATTACAAACGTCTGACAAAACTGAAAAATGTAAATTTTCAATTTCAACCAAACATGCTAGAAATGCTCCAATTGAGCTAGTTAGCTTATTGTGAGAATATTACAAACCTCTGACAAAACTGAAAAATGTAAATTTTCAACTTCAACCAAACATGCTAGAAATGCTCCAATTGAGCTAATTAGCTTATTGTGAGAATATTACAAACGTCCGACAAAACTGAAAAATGTAAATTTCCAATTTCAACCAAACATGCTAGAATTGCTCCAATTGAGCTAATTAGCTTATTGTGAGAATATTACAAACGTCTGACAAAAATGAAAAATGTAAATTTCCAATTTGAACCAAACATGCTAGAAATGCTCAAATTGAGCTAATTAGCTTATTGTGAGAATATTACAAACGTCTGATAAAACTGAAAAATGTAAATTTCCAATTTCAACCAAACATGCTAGAAATGCTCCAATTGAGCTAATTAGCTTATTGTGAGAATATTACAAACGTCTGACCAAACTGAAAAATGTAAATTTCCAATTTCAACCAAACAAGCTAGAAATGCTCCAATTGAGCTAATTAGCTTATTGTGAGAATATTACAAACGTCTGACAAAACTGAAAAAAATAAATTTCCAATTTCAACCAAACACGCTAGAAATGCTCCAATTGAGCTAGTTAGCTTATTGTGAGAATATTACAAACCTCTGACAAAACTGAAAAATGTAAACTTTCAACTTCAACCAAACATGCTAGAAATGCTCCAATTGAGCTAATTAGCTTATTGTGAGAATATTGCAATTGTCTGACAAAAGCGAAAAATGTAAATTTCCAATTTCAACCAAACATGCTAGAAATGCTCCAATTGAGCTAATTAGCTTATTGTGAGAATGATACAAACGTCTGACAAAAGTAAAAAATGTAAAATTCTGATTTCAACCAAACATGCTAGAAATGCTCCAATTGAGCTAATTAGCTTATTGTGAGAATATTACAAACGTCTGACAAAACTGAAAAATGTAAATTTCCAATTTCAACCAAACATGCTAGAAATGCTCCAATTGAGCTAATTAGCTTATTGTGAGAATATTGCAATTGTCTGACAAAAGTGAAAAATGTAAATTTCCAATTTCAACCAAACATGCTAGAAATGCTCCAATTGAGCTAATTAGCTTATTGTGAGAATATTACAAACGTCTGACAAAGCTGAAAAATGTAAATTTCCAATTTCAACCAAACATGCTAGAAATGCTCCAATTGAGCTAATTAGCTTATTGTGAGAATATTGCAATTGTCTGACAAAAGTGAAAAATGTAAATTTCCAATTTCAACCAAACATGCTAGAAATGCTCCAATTGAGCTAATTAGCTTATTGTGAGAATATTACAAACGTCTGACAAAACTGAAAAATGTAAATTTCCAATTTCAACCAAACATGCTAGAAATGCTCAAATTGCGCAAATAAGCCTACTGTAAGAATTTTACAAACGTCTGACAAAGCTGAAAAATGTAAATTTCCAATTTCAACCAAACATGCTAGAAATGCTCCAATTGAGCTAATTAGCTTATTGAGAGAATATTGCAATTGTCTGACAGAAGTGAAAAATGTAAATTTCCAATTTCAACTAAACATGCTAGAAATGCTCCAATTGAGCTAATTAGCTTATTGTGAGAATATTACAAACGTCCGACAAAACTGAAAAATGTAAATTTCCAATTTCAACCAAACATGCTAGAATTGCTCCAATTGAGCTAATTAGCTTATTGTGAGAATATTACAAACGTCTGACAAAAGTGAAAAATGTAAATTTCCAATTTGAACCAAACATGCTAGAAATGCTCAAATTGAGCTAATTAGCTTATTGTGAGAATATTACAAACGTCTGATAAAACTGAAAAATGTAAATTTCCAATTTCAACCAAACATGCTAGAAATGCTCCAATTGAGCTAATTAGCTTATTGTGAGAATATTACAAACGTCTGACCAAACTGAAAAATGTAAATTTCCAATTTCAACCAAACAAGCTAGAAATGCTCCAATTGAGCTAATTAGCTTATTGTGAGAATATTACAAACGTCTGACAAAACTGAAAAAAATAAATTTCCAATTTCAACCAAACACGCTAGAAATGCTCCAATTGAGCTAG
The DNA here is from genome assembly GCF_963576615.1 of Watersipora subatra. Lineage (NCBI taxonomy): Eukaryota > Metazoa > Bryozoa > Gymnolaemata > Cheilostomatida > Watersiporidae > Watersipora > Watersipora subatra. The sequence continues at coordinate 191,292 of NW_027045217.1, read as the reverse complement.
TTAGCTTATTGTGAGAATATTACAAACCTCTGACAAAACTGAAAAATGTAAATTTTCAACTTCAACCAAACATGCTAGAAATGCTCCAATTGAGCTAATTAGCTTATTGTGAGAATGATACAAACGTCTGACAAAAGTAAAAAATGTAAAATTCTGATTTCAACCAAACATGCTAGAAATGCTCCAATTGAGCTAATTAGCTTATTGTGAGAATATTACAAACGTCTGACAAAACTGAAAAATGTAAATTTCCAATTTCAACCAAACATGCTAGAAATGCTCCAATTGAGCTAATTAGCTTATTGTGAGAATATTACAAACGTATGACAAAACTGAAAAATGTAAATTTCCAATTTCAACCAAACATGCTAGAAATGCTCCAGATGAGCTAATTAGCTTATTGTGAGAATATTACAAACGTATGACAAAACTGAAAAATGTAAATTTCCAATTTCAACTAAACATGCTAGAAATGCTCCAATTGAGCTAATTAGCTTATTGTGAGAATATTGCAATTGTCTGACAAAAGTGAAAAATGTAAATTTCCAATTTCAACCAAACATGCTAGAAATGCTCCAATTGAGCTAATTAGCTTATTGTGAGAATATTGCAATTGTCTGACAAAAGTGAAAAATGTAAATTTCCAATTTCAACCAAACATGCTAGAAATGCTCCAATTGAGCTAATTAGCTTATTGTGAGAATATTACAAACGTCTGACAAAGCTGAAAAATGTAAATTTCCAATTTCAACCAAACATGCTAGAAATGCTCCAATTGAGCTAATTAGCTTATTGTGAGAATATTGCAATTGTCTGACAAAAGTGAAAAATGTAAATTTCCAATTTCAACCAAACATGCTAGAAATGCTCCAATTGAGCTAATTAGCTTATTGTGAGAATATTACAAACGTCTGACAAAACTGAAAAATGTAAATTTCCAATTTCAACCAAACATGCTAGAAATGCTCAAATTGAGCTAATTAGCTTATTGTGAGAATATTACAAACGTCTGACCAAACTGAAAAATGTAAATTTCCAATTTCAACCAAACAAGCTAGAAATGCTCCAATTGAGCTAATTAGCTTATTGTGAGAATATTACAAACGTCTGACAAAACTGAAAAAAATAAATTTCCAATTTCAACCAAACACGCTAGAAATGCTCCAATTGAGCTAGTTAGCTTATTGTGAGAATATTACAAACCTCTGACAAAACTGAAAAATGTAAATTTTCAACTTCAACCAAACATGCTAGAAATGCTCCAATTGAGCTAATTAGCTTATTGTGAGAATATTGCAATTGTCTGACAAAAGCGAAAAATGTAAATTTCCAATTTCAACCAAACATGCTAGAAATGCTCCAATTGAGCTAATTAGCTTATTGTGAGAATGATACAAACGTCTGACAAAAGTAAAAAATGTAAAATTCTGATTTCAACCAAACATGCTAGAAATGCTCCAATTGAGCTAATTAGCTTATTGTGAGAATATTACAAACGTCTGACAAAACTGAAAAATGTAAATTTCCAATTTCAACCAAACATGCTAGAAATGCTCCAATTGAGCTAATTAGCTTATTGTGAGAATATTACAAACGTATGACAAAACTGAAAAATGTAAATTTCCAATTTCAACCAAACATGCTAGAAATGCTCCAGATGAGCTAATTAGCTTATTGTGAGAATATTACAAACGTATGACAAAACTGAAAAATGTAAATTTCCAATTTCAACTAAACATGCTAGAAATGCTCCAATTGAGCTAATTAGCTTATTGTGAGAATATTGCAATTGTCTGACAAAAGTGAAAAATGTAAATTTCCAATTTCAACCAAACATGCTAGAAATGCTCCAATTGAGCTAATTAGCTTATTGTGAGAATATTGCAATTGTCTGACAAAAGTGAAAAATGTAAATTTCCAATTTCAACCAAACATGCTAGAAATGCTCCAATTGAGCTAATTAGCTTATTGTGAGAATATTACAAACGTCTGACAAAGCTGAAAAATGTAAATTTCCAATTTCAACCAAACATGCTAGAAATGCTCCAATTGAGCTAATTAGCTTATTGTGAGAATATTGCAATTGTCTGACAAAAGTGAAAAATGTAAATTTCCAATTTCAACCAAACATGCTAGAAATGCTCCAATTGAGCTAATTAGCTTATTGTGAGAATATTACAAACGTCTGACAAAACTGAAAAATGTAAATTTCCAATTTCAACCAAACATGCTAGAAATGCTCAAATTGCGCAAATAAGCCTACTGTAAGAATTTTACAAACGTCTGACAAAGCTGAAAAATGTAAATTTCCAATTTCAACCAAACATGCTAGAAATGCTCCAATTGAGCTAATTAGCTTATTGAGAGAATATTGCAATTGTCTGACAGAAGTGAAAAATGTAAATTTCCAATTTCAACTAAACATGCTAGAAATGCTCCAATTGAGCTAATTAGCTTATTGTGAGAATATTACAAACGTCCGACAAAACTGAAAAATGTAAATTTCCAATTTCAACCAAACATGCTAGAATTGCTCCAATTGAGCTAATTAGCTTATTGTGAGAATATTACAAACGTCTGACAAAAGTGAAAAATGTAAATTTTCAATTTGAACCAAACATGCTAGAAATGCTCAAATTGAGCTAATTAGCTTATTGTGAGAATATTACAAACGTCTGATAAAACTGAAAAATGTAAATTTCCAATTTCAACCAAACATGATAGAAATGCTCCAATTGAGCTAATTAGCTTATTGTGAGAATATTACAAACGTCTGACCAAACTGAAAAATGTAAATTTCCAATTTCAACCAAACAAGCTAGAAATGCTCCAATTGAGCTAATTAGCTTATTGTGAGAATATTACAAACGTCTGACAAAACTGAAAAAAATAAATTTCCAATTTCAACCAAACACGCTAGAAATGCTCCAATTGAGCTAGTTAGCTTATTGTGAGAATATTACAAACGTCTGACCAAACTGAAAAATGTAAATTTCCAATTTCAACCAAACATGCTAGAAATGCTCCAATTGAGCTAATTAGCTTATTGAGAGAATATTGCAATTGTCTGACAGAAGTGAAAAATGTAAATTTCCAATTTCAACTAAACATGATAGAAATGCTCCAATTGAGCTAATTAGCTTATTTTGAGAATATTACAAACGTCTGACAAAACTGAAAAATGTAAATTTCCAATTTCAACCAAACATGCTAGAAATGCTCCAAATGCGGAAATAAGCTTACTGTAAGAAGTGTACAAACGTCTGACAAAACTGAAAAATGTAAATTTCCAATTTCAACCAAACATGGTAGAAATGCTCCAATTGAGCTAATTAGCTTATTGAGAGAATATTGCAATTGTCTGACAAAAGTGAAAAATGCAAATTTCCAATTTCAACTAAACATGCTAGAAATGGTCCAATTGAGCTAATTAGCTTATTGTGAGAATATTACAAACGTCTGACAAAACTGAAAAATGTAAATTTTCAATTTCAACCAAACATGCTAGAAATGCTCCAATTGAGCTAGTTAGCTTATTGTGAGAATATTACAAACCTCTGACAAAACTGAAAAATGTAAATTTTCAACTTCAACCAAACATGCTAGAAATGCTCCAATTGAGCTAATTAGCTTATTGTGAGAATATTACAAACGTCCGACAAAACTGAAAAATGTAAATTTCCAATTTCAACCAAACATGCTAGAATTGCTCCAATTGAGCTAATTAGCTTATTGTGAGAATATTACAAACGTCTGACAAAAGTGAAAAATGTAAATTTCCAATTTGAACCAAACATGCTAGAAATGCTCAAATTGAGCTAATTAGCTTATTGTGAGAATATTACAAACGTCTGATAAAACTGAAAAATGTAAATTTCCAATTTCAACCAAACATGCTAGAAATGCTCCAATTGAGCTAATTAGCTTATTGTGAGAATATTACAAACGTCTGACCAAACTGAAAAATGTAAATTTCCAATTTCAACCAAACAAGCTAGAAATGCTCCAATTGAGCTAATTAGCTTATTGTGAGAATATTACAAACGTCTGACAAAACTGAAAAAAATAAATTTCCAATTTCAACCAAACACGCTAGAAATGCTCCAATTGAGCTAGTTAGCTTATTGTGAGAATATTACAAACCTCTGACAAAACTGAAAAATGTAAATTTTCAACTTCAACCAAACATGCTAGAAATGCTCCAATTGAGCTAATTAGCTTATTGTGAGAATATTGCAATTGTCTGACAAAAGCGAAAAATGTAAATTTCCAATTTCAACCAAACATGCTAGAAATGCTCCAATTGAGCTAATTAGCTTATTGTGAGAATGATACAAACGTCTGACAAAAGTAAAAAATGTAAAATTCTGATTTCAACCAAACATGCTAGAAATGCTCCAATTGAGCTAATTAGCTTATTGTGAGAATATTACAAACGTCTGACAAAACTGAAAAAAAGAAATTTCCAATTTCAACCAAACATGCTAGAAATGCTCCAATTGAGCTAGTTAGCTTATTGTGACAATATTACAAACCTCTGACAAAACTGAAAAATGTAAATTTTCAACTTCAACCAAACATGCTAGAAATGCTCCAATTGAGCTAATTAGTTTATTGTGAGAATATTACAAACGTCCGACAAAACTGAAAAATGTAAATTTCCAATTTCAACCAAACATGCTAGAATTGCTCCAATTGAGCTAATTAGCTTATTGTGAGAATATTACAAACGTCTGACAAAAGTGAAAAATGTAAATTTCCAATTTGAACCAAACATGCTAGAAATGCTCAAATTGAGCTAATTAGCTTATTGTGAGAATATTACAAACGTCTGACAAAACTGAAAAATGTAAATTTCCAATTTCAACCAAACATGCTAGAAATGCTCCAATTGAGCTAATTAGCTTATTGTGAGAATATTACAAACGTCTGACAAAACTGAAAAATGTAAATTTCCAATTTCAACCAAACATGCTAGAAATGCTCCTATTGCGCAAATAAGCCTACTGTAAGAATTTTACAAATGTCTGACAAAACTGAAAATTTAAATTTTCAATTTCAACCAAACATGCTAGAAATGCTCCAATTGAGCTAATTAGCTTATTGTGAGAATATTGCAATTGTTTGACAAGAGTGAAAAATGTAAATCTCCAATATCAACCAAACATGCTAGAAATGCTCCAATTGAGCTAATTAGCTTATTGTGAGAATATTACAAACGTCTGACAAAACTGAAAAATGTAAATTTCCAATTTCAACCAAACATGCTAGAAATGCTCCATTTGAGCTAATTAGCTTTTTGTGAGAATATTACAAACGTCTGACAAAACTGATAAATGTAAATTTCCAATTTCAACCAAACATGCTAGAAATGCTCCAATTGAGCTAATTAGCTTATTGTGAGAATATCACAAACGTCTGACAAAACTGAAAAATGTAAATTTCCAATTTCAACCAAACATGCTAGAAATGCTCCAATTGAGCTAATTAGCTTATTGTGAGAATATTACAAACGTCTGACAAAACTGAAAAATGTAAATTTCCAATTTCAACCAAACATGCTAGAAATGCTCCAATTGAGCTAATTAGCTTATTGTGAGAATATTACAAACGTATGACAAAACTGAAAAATGTAAATTTCCAATTTCAACTAAACATGCTAGAAATGCTCCAATTGAGCTAATTAGCTTATTGTGAGAATATTGCAATTGTCTGACAAAAGTGAAAAATGTAAATTTCCAATTTCAACCAAACATGCTAGAAATGCTCCAATTGAGCTAATTAGCTTATTGTGAGAATATTGCAATTGTCTGACAAAAGTGAAAAATGTAAATTTCCAATTTCAACCAAACATGCTAGAAATGCTCCAATTGAGCTAATTAGCTTATTGTGAGAATATTACAAACGTCTGACAAAGCTGAAAAATGTAAATTTCCAATTTCAACCAAACATGCTAGAAATGCTCCAATTGAGCTAATTAGCTTATTGTGAGAATATTGCAATTGTCTGACAAAAGTGAAAAATGTAAATTTCCAATTTCAACCAAACATGTTAGAAATGCTCCAATTGAGCTAACTAGCTTATTGTGAGAATATTACAAACGTCTGACAAAACTGAAAAATGTAAATTTCCAATTTCAACCAAACATGCTAGAAATGCTCAAATTGCGCAAATAAGCCTACTGTAAGAATTTTACAAACGTCTGACAAAACTGATAAATGTAAATTTCCAATTTCAACCAAACATGCTAGAAATGCTCCAATTGTGCTAATTAGCTTATTGAGAGAATATTGCAATTGTCTGACAAAAGTGAAAAATGCAAATTTCCAATTTCAACTAAACATGCTAGAAATGCTCCAATTGAGCTAATTAGCTTATTTTGAGAATATTACAAACGTCTGACAAAACTGAAAAATGTAAATTTCCAATTTCAACCAAACATGCTAGAAATGCTCCAAATGCGGAAATAAGCTTACTGTAAGAAGTGTACAAACGTCTGACAAAACTGAAAAATGTAAATTTCCAATTTCAACCAAACATGCTAGAAATGCTCCAAATGCGGAAATAAGCTTACTGTAAGAAGTGTACAAACGTCTGACAAAACTGAAAAATGCAAATTTCCAATTTCAACTAAACATGCTAGAAATGCTCCAATTGAGCTAGTTAGCTTATTGTGAGAATATTACAAACCTCTGACAAAACTGAAAAATGTAAATTTTCAATTTCAACCGAACATGCTAGAAATGCTCCAATTGAGCTAATTAGCTTATTGTGAGAATATTACAAACGTCCGACAAAACTGAAAAATGTAAATTTCCAATTTCAACCAAACATGCTAGAAATGCTCCAATTGAGCTAATTAGCTTATTGTGAGAATATTACAAACGTATGACAAAACTGAAAAATGTAAATTTGCAATTTCAACCAAACATGCTAGAAATGCTCCAATTGAGCTAATTAGCTTATTGTGAGAATATTACAAACGTCTGACCAAACTGAAAAATGTAAATTTCCAATTTCAACCAAACAAGCTAGAAATGCTCCAATTGAGCTAATTAGCTTATTGTGAGAATATTACAAACGTCTGACAAAACTGAAAAATAGAAATTTCCAATTTCAACCAAACATGCTAGAAATGCTCCAATTGAGCTAATTAGCTTATTGATAGAATATTTCAAAAGTCTGACAAAAGTGAAAAATGTAAATTTCCAATTTCAACCAAACATGCTAGAAATGCTCCAATTGAGCTAATTAGCTTATTGTTAGAATATTACAAACGTCTGACAAAAGTGAAAAATCTAAATTTCCAATTTCAACCAAACATGCTAGAAATGCTCCAATTGAGCTAATTAGCTTATTGTGAGAATATTACAAACGTCTGACAAAACTGAAAAATGTAAATTTCCAATTTCAACCAAACATGCTAGAAATGCTCCAATTGAGCTAATTAGCTTATTGTGAGAATATTACAAACGTCTGACAAAAGTAAAAAATGTAAATTTCTGATTTCAACCAAACATGCTAGAAATGCTCCAATTGAGCTAATTAGCTTATTGTGAGAATATTACAAACGTCTGACAAAAGTGAAAAATGTAAATCTCCAATTTCAACCAAACATGCTAGAAATGTTCCAATCGAGCTAATTAGCTTATTGTGAGAATATTGCAATTGTCTGACAAAAGTGAAAAATGTAAATTTCCAATTTCAACCAAACATGCTAGAAATGCTCCAATTGTGCTAATTAGCTTATTGTGAGAATATTACAAACGTCTGACAAAAGTGAAAAATGTAAATTTCCAATTTCAACCAAACATGCTAGAAATGCTCCAATTGTGCTAATTAGCTTATTGTGAGAATATTACAAACGTCTGACAAAACTGAAAAATGTAAATTTCCAATTTCAACCAAACATGCTAGAAATGCTCCAATTGTGCTAATTAGTATGACAAAACTGAAAAATGTAAATTTCCAATTTCAACCAAACATGCTAGAAATGCTCCAATTGAGCTAATTAGCTTATTGTGAGAATATTACATACGTCTGACCAAACTGAAAAATGTAAATTTCCAATTTCAACCAAACAAGCTAGAAATGCTCCAATTGAGCTAATTAGCTTATTGTGAGAATATTACAAACGTCTGACAAAACTGAAAAATAGAAATTTCCAATTTCAACCAAACATGCTAGAAATGCTCCAATTGAGCTAATTAGCTTATTGATAGAATATTTCAATTGTCTGACAAAAGTGAAAAATGTAAATTTCCAATTTCAACCAAACATGCTAGAAATGCTCCAATTGAGCTAATTAGCTTATTGTTAGAATATTACAAACGTCTGACAAAAGTGAAAAATGTAAATTTCCAATTTCAACCAAACATGCTAGAAATGCTCCAATTGAGCTAATTAGCTTATTGATAGAATATTACAAAGGTCTGACAAAACTGAAAAATGTAAATTTCCAATTTCAACCAAACATGCTAGAAATGCTCCAATTGAGCTAATTAGCTTATTGTGAGAATATTACAAACGTCTGACAAAAGTAAAAAATGTAAATTTCTGATTTCAACCAAACATGCTAGAAATGCTCCAATTGAGCTAATTAGCTTATTGTGAGAATATTACAAACGTCTGACAAAAGTGAAAAATGTAAATCTCCAATTTCAACCAAACATGCTAGAAATGTTCCAATTGAGCTAATTAGCTTATTGTGAGAATATTGCAATTGTCTGACAAAAGTGAAAAATGTAAATTTCCAATTTCAACCAAACATGCTAGAAATGCTCCAATTGTGCTAATTAGCTTATTGTGAGAATATTACAAACGTCTGACAAAACTGAAAAATGTAAGTTTCCAATTTCAACCAAACATGCTAGAAATGCTCCAATTGTGCTAATTAGCTTATTGTGAGAATATTACAAACGTCTGACAAAAGTGAAAAATGTAAATTTCCAATTTCAACCAAACATGCTAGAAATGCTCCAATTGAGCTAATTAGCTTATTGTGAGAATATTACAAACGTCTGACAAAAGTGAAAAATTTATAATTCCAATTTCAATCAAACATGCTAGAAATGCTCCAATTGAGCTAATTAGCTTATTGTGAGAATATTACAAACGTCTGACAAAAGTGAAAAATTTATAATTCCAATTTCAATCAAACATGCTAGAAATGCTCCAATTGAGCTAATTAGCTTATTGTGAGAATATTACAAACGTCTGACAGAGCTGAAAAATGTAAATTTCCAATTTCAACCAAACATGCTAGAAATGCTCCAATTGAGCTAATTAGCTTATTGTGAGAATATTGCAATTGTCTGACAAAAGTGAAAAATGTAAATTTCCAATTTCAACCAAACATGTTAGAAATGCTCCAATTGAGCTAACTAGCTTATTGTGAGAATATTACAAACGTCTGACAAAACTGAAAAATGTAAATTTCCAATTTCAACCAAACATGCTAGAAATGCTCAAATTGCGCAAATAAGCCTACTGTAAGAATTTTACAAACGTCTGACAAAACTGATAAATGTAAATTTCCAATTTCAACCAAACATGCTAGAAATGCTCCAATTGTGCTAATTAGCTTATTGAGAGAATATTGCAATTGTCTGACAAAAGTGAAAAATGCAAATTTCCAATTTCAACTAAACATGCTAGAAATGCTCCAATTGAGCTAATTAGCTTATTTTGAGAATATTACAAACGTCTGACAAAACTGAAAAATGTAAATTTCCAATTTCAACCAAACATGCTAGAAATGCTCCAAATGCGGAAATAAGCTTACTGTAAGAAGTGTACAAACGTCTGACAAAACTGAAAAATGTAAATTTCCAACTTCAACCAAACATGCTAGAAATGCTCCAATTGAGCTAATTAGCTTATTGAGAGAATATTGCAATTGTCTGACAAAAGTGAAAAATGCAAATTTCCAATTTCAACTAAACATGCTAGAAATGCTCCAATTGAGCTAGTTAGCTTATTGTGAGAATATTACAAACCTCTGACAAAACTGAAAAATGTAAATTTTCAATTTCAACCGAACATGCTAGAAATGCTCCAATTGAGCTAATTAGCTTATTGTGAGAATATTACAAACGTCCGACAAAACTGAAAAATGTAAATTTCCAATTTCAACCAAACATGCTAGAAATGCTCCAATTGAGCTAATTAGCTTATTGTGAGAATATTACAAACGTATGACAAAACTGAAAAATGTAAATTTCCAATTTCAACCAAACATGCTAGAAATGCTCCAATTGAGCTAATTAGCTTATTGTGAGAATATTACAAACGTCTGACCAAACTGAAAAATGTAAATTTCCAATTTCAACCAAACAAGCTAGAAATGCTCCAATTGAGCTAATTAGCTTATTGTGAGAATATTACAAACGTCTGACAAAACTGAAAAATAGAAATTTCCAATTTCAACCAAACATGCTAGAAATGCTCCAATTGAGCTAATTAGCTTATTGATAGAATATTTCAATGGTCTGACAAAAGTGAAAAATGTAAATTTCCAATTTCAACCAAACATGCTAGAAATGCTCCAATTGAGCTAATTAGCTTATTGATAGAATATTACAAACGTCTGACAAAAGTGAAAAATGTAAATTTCCAATTTCAACCAAACATGCTAGAAATGCTCCAATTGAGCTAATTAGCTTATTGTGAGAATATTACAAACGTCTGACAAAACTGAAAAATGTAAATTTCCAATTTCAACCAAACATGCTAGAAATGCTCCAATTGAGCTAATTAGCTTATTGTGAGAATATTACAAACGTCTGACAAAAGTAAAAAATGTAAATTTCTGATTTCAACCAAACATGCTAGAAATGCTCCAATTGAGCTAATTAGCTTATTGTGAGAATATTACAAACGTCTGACAAAAGTGAAAAATGTAAATCTCCAATTTCAACCAAACATGCTAGAAATGTTCCAATTGAGCTAATTAGCTTATTGTGAGAATATTGCAATTGTCTGACAAAAGTGAAAAATGTAAATTTCCAATTTCAACCAAACATGCTAGAAATGCTCCAATTGTGCTAATTAGCTTATTGTGAGAATATTACAAACGTCTGACAAAAGTGAAAAATGTAAATTTCCAATTTCAACCAAACATGCTAGAAATGCTCCAATTGTGCTAATTAGCTTATTGTGAGAATATTACAAACGTCTGACAAAACTGAAAAATGTAAATTTCCAATTTCAACCAAACATGCTAGAAATGCTTCAATTGTGCTAATTAGTATGACAAAACTGAAAAATGTAAATTTCCAATTTCAACCAAACATGCTAGAAATGCTCCAATTGAGCTAATTAGCTTATTGTGAGAATATTACATACGTCTGACCAAACTGAAAAATGTAAATTTCCAATTTCAACCAAACAAGCTAGAAATGCTCCAATTGAGCTAATTAGCTTATTGTGAGAATATTACAAACGTCTGACAAAACTGAAAAATAGAAATTTCCAATTTCAACCAAACATGCTAGAAATGCTCCAATTGAGCTAATTAGCTTATTGATAGAATATTTCAATTGTCTGACAAAAGTGAAAAATGTAAATTTCCAATTTCAACCAAACATGCTAGAAATGCTCCAATTGAGCTAATTAGCTTATTGTTAGAATATTACAAACGTCTGACAAAAGTGAAAAATGTAAATTTCCAATTTCAACCAAACATGCTAGAAATGCTCCAATTGAGCTAATTAGCTTATTGTGAGAATATTACAAAGGTCTGACAAAACTGAAAAATGTAAATTTCCAATTTCAACCAAACATGCTAGAAATGCTCCAATTGAGCTAATTAGCTTATTGTGAGAATATTACAAACGTCTGACAAAAGTAAAAAATGTAAATTTCTGATTTCAACCAAACATGCTAGAAATGCTCCAATTGAGCTAATTAGCTTATTGTGAGAATATTACAAACGTCTGACAAAAGTGAAAAATGTAAATCTTTAATTTCAACCAAACATGCTAGAAATGTTCCAATTGAGCTAATTAGCTTATTGTGAGAATATTGCAATTGTCTGACAAAAGTGAAAAATGTAAATTTCCAATTTCAACCAAACATGCTAGAAATGCTCCAATTGTGCTAATTAGCTTATTGTGAGAATATTACAAACGTCTGACAAAAGTGAAAAATGTAAATTTCCAATTTCAACCAAACATGCTAGAAATGCTCCAATTGTGCTAATTAGCTTATTGTGAGAATATTACAAACGTCTAACAAAACTGAAAAATGTAAATTTCCAATTTCAACCAAACATGCTAGAAATGCTCCAATTGTGCTAATTAGGTTATTGTGAGAATATTACAAACGTCTGACAAAAGTGAAAAATGTAAATTTCCAATTTCAACCAAACATGCTAGAAATGCTCCAATTGAGCTAATTAGCTTATTGTGAGAATATTACAAACGTCTGACAAAAGTGAAAAATTTATAATTCCAATTTCAATCAAACATGCTAGAAATGCTCCAATTGAGCTAATTAGCTTATTGTGAGAATATTACAAACGTCTGACAAAAGTGAAAAATTTATAATTCCAATTACAATCAAACATGCTAGAAATGCTCCAATTGAGCTAATTAGCTTATTGTGAGAATATTACAAACGTCTGACAGAGCTGAAAAATGTAAATTTCCAATTTCAACCAAACATGCTAGAAATGCTCCAATTGAGCTAATTAGCTTATTGTGAGAATATTGCAATTGTCTGACAAAAGTGAAAAATGTAAATTTCCAATTTCAACCAAACATGCTAGAAACGCTCCAATTGAGCTAATTAGCTTATTGTGAGAATATTACAAACGTCTGACAAAACTGAAAAATGTAAATTTCCAATTTCAACCAAACATGCTAGAAATGCTCAAATTGCGCAAATAAGCCTACTGTAAGAATTTTACAAACGTCTGACAAAGCTGAAAAATGTAAATTTCCAATTTCAACCAAACATGCTAGAAATGCTCCAATTGAGCTAATTAGCTTATTGAGAGAATATTGCAATTGTCTGACAAAAGTGAAAAATGCAAATTTCCAATTTCAACTAAACATGCTAGAAATGCTCCAATTGAGCTAATTAGCTTATTGTGAGAATATTACAAACGTCTGACAAAACTGAAAAATGTAAATTTCCAATTTCAACCAAACATGCTAGAAATGCTCCAAATGCGGAAATAAGCTTACTGTAAGAAGTGTACAAACGTCTGACAAAAATGAAAAATGTAAATTTTCAATTTCAACCAAACATGCTAGAAATGCTCCAATTGAGCTAGTTAGCTTATTGTGAGAATATTACGAACGTCTGACAAAACTGAAAAATGTAAATTTCCAATTTCAACCAAACATGCTAGAAATGCTCCAATTGAGCTAATTAGCTTATTGTGAGAATATTACAAACGTCTGACGAAAGTGAAAAATTTAAAATTCCAATTTCAATCAAACATGCTAGAAATGCTCCAATTGCGCAAAAAAGCCTACTGTAAGAATTTTACAAATGTCTGACAAAACTGAAAATTTAAATTTTCAATTTCAACCAAACATGCTAGAAATGCTCCAATTGAGCTAATTAGCTTATTGTGAGAATATTACAAACGTCTGACAAAACTGAAAAATGTAAATTTCCAATTTCAACCAAACATGCTAGAAATGCTCCATTTGAGCTAATTAGCTTTTTGTGAGAATATTACAAACGTCTGACAAAACTGATAAAGGTAAATTTCCAATTTCAACCAAACATGCTAGAAATGCTCCAATTGAGCTAATTAGCTTATTGTGAGAATATTACAAACGTATGACAAAACTGAAAAGTGTAAATTTCCAATTTCAACCAAACATGCTAGAAATGCTCCAATTGAGCTAATTAGCATATTGTGAGAATATTACAAACGTCTGACCAAACTGAAAAATGTAAATTTCCAATTTCAACCAAACATGCTAGAATTGCTCCAATTGAGCTAATTAGCTTATTGTGAGAATATTACAAACGTATGACAAAACTTAAAAATGTAAATTTCCAATTTCAACTAAACATGCTAGAAATGCTCCAATTGAGCTAATTAGCTTATTGTGAGAATATTGCGATTGTCTGACAAAAGTGAAAAATGTAAATTTCCAATTTCAACTAAACATGCTAGAAATGCTCCAATTGAGCTAATTAGCTTATTGTGAGAATATTGCAATTGTCTGACAAAAGTGAAAAATGTAAATTTCCAATTTCAACCAAACATGCTAGAAACGCTCCAATTGAGCTAATTAGCTTATTGTGAGAATATTACAAACGTCTGACAAAACTGAAAAATGTAAATTTCCAATTTCAACCAAACATGCTAGAAATGCTCCAATTGAGCTAATTAGCTTATTGTGAAAATATTGCGATTGTCTGACAAAAGTGAAAAATGTAAATTTCCAATTTCAACTAAACATGCTAGAAATGCTCCAATTGAGCTAATTAGCTTATTGTGAGAATATTGCAATTGTCTGACAAAAGTGAAAAATGTAAATTTCCAATTTCAACCAAACATGCTAGAAACGCTCCAATTGAGCTAATTAGCTTATTGTGAGAATATTACAAACGTCTGACAAAACTGAAAAATGTAAATTTTCAATTTCAACCAAACATGCTAGAAATGCTCCAATTGAGCTAGTTAGCTTATTGTGAGAATATTACAAACGTCTGACAAAAGTGAAAAATTTAAAATTCCAATTTCAATCAAACATGCTAGAAATGCTCCAATTGCGCAAAAAAGCCTACTGTAAGAATTTTACAAATGTCTGACAAAACTGAAAATTTAAATTTTCAAATTCAACCAAACATGCTAGAAATGCTCCAATTGAGCTAATTAGCTTATTGTGAGAATATTACAAACGTCTGACAAAACTGAAAAATGTAAATTTCCAATTTCAACCAAACATGCTAGAAATGCTCCATTTGAGCTAATTAGCTTTTTGTGAGAATATTACAAACGTCTGACAAAACTGATAAATGTAAATTTCCAATTTCAACCAAACATGCTAGAAATGCTCCAATTGAGCTAATTAGCTTATTGTGAGAATATTACAAACGTCTGACAAAACTGAAAAGTGTAAATTTCCAATTTCAACCAAACATGCTAGAAATGCTCCAATTGAGCTAATTAGCTTATTGTGAGAATATTACAAACGTCTGACCAAACTGAAAAATGTAATTTTCCAATTTCAACCAAACATGCTAGAATTGCTCCAATTGAGCTAATTAGCTTATTGTGAGAATATTACAAACGTATGACAAAACTGAAAAATGTAAATTTCCAATTTCAACTAAACATGCTAGAAATGCTCCAATTGAGCTAATTAGCTTATTGTGAGAATATTGCGATTGTCTGACAAAAGTGAAAAATGTAAATTTCAAATTTCAACCAAACATGCTACAAATGCTCCAATTGAGCTAATTAGCTTATTGTGAGAATATTGCAATTGTCTGACAAAAGTGAAAAATGTAAATTTCCAATTTCAACCAAACATGCTAGAAATGCTCCAATTGAGCTAATTAGCTTATTGTGAGAATATTACAAACGTCTGACAAAACTGAAAAATGTAAAATTCCAATTTCAACCAAACATGATAGAAATGCTCAAATTGCGCAAATAAGCCTACTGTAAGAATTTTACAAACGTCTGACAAAGCTGAAAAATGTAAATTTCCAATTTCAACCAAACATGCTAGAAATGCTCCAATTGAGCTAATTAGCTTATTGAGAGAATATTGCAATTGTCTGACAAAAGTGAAAAATGCAAATTTCCAATTTCAACTAAACATGCTAGAAATGCTCCAATTGAGCTAATTAGCTTATTGTGAGAATATTACAAACGTCTGACAAAACTGAAAAATGTAAATTTGCAATTTCAACCAAACATGCTAGAAATGCTCCAAATGCGGAAATAAGCTTACTGTAAGAATTGTACAAACGTCTGACAAAACTGAAAAATGCAAATTTCCAATTTCAACCAAACACGCTAGAAATGCTCCAATTGAGCTAATTAGCTTATTGAGAGAATATTGCAATTGTCTGACAAAAGTGAAAAATGCAAATTTCCAATTTCAACTAAACATGCTAGAAATGCTCCAATTGAGCTAATTAGCTTATTGTGAGAATATTACAAACGTCTGACAAAACTGAAAAATGTAAACTTTCAATTTCAACCAAACATGCTAGAAATGCTCCAATTGAGCTAGTTAGCTTATTGTGAGAATATTACAAACCTCTGACAAAACTGAAAAATGTAAATTTTCAACTTCAACCAAACATGCTAGAAATGCTCCAATTGAGCTAATTAGCTTATTGTGAGAATATTACAAACGTCCGACAAAAGTGAAAAATGTAAATTTCCAATTTCAACTAAACATGCTAGAAATGCTCAAATTGAGCTAATTAGCTTATTGTGAGAATATTACAAACGTCTGACAAAACTGAAAAATGTAAATTTCCAATTTCAACCAAACATGCTAGAAATGCTCCAATTGAGCTAGTTAGCTTATTGTGAGAATATTACAAACGTCTGACCAAACTGAAAAATGTAAATTTCCAATTTCAACCAAACATGCTAGAAATGCTCCAATTGAGCTAATTAGCTTATTGTGAGAATATTACAAACGTCTGACAAAACTGAAAATTGTAAATTTCCAATTTCAACCAAACATGCTAGAAATGCTCCAATTGAGCTAATTAGCTTATTGTGAGAATATTACAAACGTCTGACAAAAGTAAAAAATGTAAATTTCTGATTTCAACCAAACATGCTAGAAATGCTCCAATTGAGCTAATTAGCTTATTGTGAGAATATTACAAACGTCTGACAAAACTGAAAAATGTAAATTTCCAATTTCAACCAAACATGCTAGAAATGCTCCAATTGAGCTAATTAGCTTATTGTGAGAATATTACAAACGTTTGACAAAAGTGAAAAATGTAAATTTCCAATTTCAACCAAACATGCTAGAAATGCTCCAATTGAGCTAATTAGCTTATTGTGAGAATATTACAAACGTCTGACAAAACTGAAAAATGTAAATTGCCAATTTCAACCAAACATGCTAGAAATGCTCCAATTGAGCTAATTAGCTTATTGTGAGAATATTGCAATTGTCTGACAAAAGCGAAAAATGTAAATTTCCAATTTCAACCAAACATGCTAGAAATGCTCCAATTGAGCTAATTAGCTTATTGTGAGAATATTACAAACGTCTGACAAAAGTAAAAAATGTAAATTTCTGATTTCAACCAAACATGCTAGAAATGCTCCAATTGAGCTAATTAGCTTATTGTGAGAATATTACAAACGTCTGACAAAACTTAAAAATAGAAATTTCCAATTTCAACCAAACATGCTAGAAAGGCTCCAATTGAGCTAATTAGCTTATTGTGAGAATATGCAATTGTCTGACAAAAGTGAAAAATGTAAATTTCCAATTTCAACCAAACATGCTAGAAATGCTCCAATTGAGCTAATTAGCTTATTGTGAGAATATTACAAACGTCTGACAAAACTGAAAAATGTAAATTTTCAATTTCAACCAAACATGCTAGAAATGCTCCAATTGAGCTAGTTAGCTTATTGTGAGAATATTACAAACCTCTGACAAAACTGAAAAATGTAAATTTTCAACTTCAACCAAACATGCTAGAAATGCTCCAATTGAGCTAATTAGCTTATTGTGAGAATATTACAAACGTCCGACAAAACTGAAAAATGTAAATTTCCAATTTCAACCAAACATGCTAGAATTGCTCAAATTGAGCTAATTAGCTTATTGTGAGAATATTACAAACGTCTGACAAAAGTGAAAAATGTAAATTTCCAATTTGAACCAAACATGCTAGAAATGCTCAAATTGAGCTAATTAGCTTATTGTGAGAATATTACAAACGTCTGATAAAACTGAAAAATGTAAATTTCCAATTTCAACCAAACATGCTAGAAATGCTCCAATTGAGCTAATTAGCTTATTGTGAGAATATTACAAACGTCTGACCAAACTGAAAAATGTAAATTTCCAATTTCAACCAAACAAGCTAGAAATGCTCCAATTGAGCTAATTAGCTTATTGTGAGAATATTACAAACGTCTGACAAAACTGAAAAAAAGAAATTTCCAATTTCAACCAAACATGCTAGAAATGCTCCAATTGAGCTAGTTAGCTTATTGTGAGAATATTACAAACCTCTGACAAAACTGAAAAATGTAAATTTTCAACTTCAACCAAACATGCTAGAAATGCTCCAATTGAGCTAATTAGCTTATTGTGAGAATATTGCAATTGTCTGACAAAAGCGAAAAATGTAAATTTCCAATTTCAACCAAACACGCTAGAAATGCTCCAATTGAGCTAATTAGCTTATTGTGAGAATATTACAAACGTCTGACAAAAGTAAAAAATGTAAAATTCTGATTTCAACCAAACATGCTAGAAATGCTCCAATTGAGCTAATTAGCTTATTGTGAGAATATTACAAACGTCTGACAAAACTGAAAAAAAGAAATTTCCAATTTCAACCAAACATGCTAGAAATGCTCCAATTGAGCTAGTTACCTTATTGTGAGAATATTACAAACCTCTGACAAAACTGAAAAATGTAAATTTTCAACTTCAACCAAACATGCTAGAAATGCTCCAATTGAGCTAATTAGCTTATTGTGAGAATATTACAAACGTCCGACAAAACTGAAAAATGTAAATTTCCAATTTCAACCAAACATGCTAGAATTGCTCCAATTGAGCTAATTAGCTTATTGTGAGAATATTACAAACGTCTGACAAAAGTGAAAAATGTAAATTTCCAATTTGAACCAAACATGCTAGAAATGCTCAAATTGAGCTAATTAGCTTATTGTGAGAATATTACAAACGTCTGACAAAAGTAAAAAATGTAATTTTCCAATTTCAACCAAACATGCTAGAAATGCTCCAATTGAGCTAATTAGCTTATTGTGAGAATATTACAAACGTCTGACAAAACTGAAAAATGTAAATTTCCAATTTCAACCAAACATGCTAGAAATGCTCCAATTGCGCAAATAAGCCTACTGTAAGAATTTTACAAATGTCTGACAAAACTGAAAATTTAAATTTTCAATTTCAACCAAACATGCTAGAAATGCTCCAATTGAGCTAATTAGCTTATTGTGAGAATATTGCAATTGTTTGACAAAAGTGAAAAATGTAAATTTCCAATTTCAACCAAACATGCTAGAAATGCTCCAATTGAGCTAATTAGCTTATTGTGAGAATATTACAAACGTCTGACAAAACTGAAAAATGTAAATTTCCAATTTCAACCAAACATGCTAGAAATGCTCCATTTGAGCTAATTAGCTTTTTGTGAGAATATTACAAACGTCTGACAAAACTGATAAATGTAAATTTCCAATTTCAACCAAACATGCTAGAAATGCTCCAATTGAGCTAATTAGCTTATTGTGAGAATATTACAAACGTCTGACAAAACTGAAAAATGTAAATTTCCAATTTCAACCAAACATGCTAGAAATGCTCCAATTGAGCTAATTAGCTTATTGTGAGAATATTACAAACGTATGACAAAACTGAAAAATGTAAATTTCCAATTTGAACTAAACATGCTAGAAATGCTCCAATTGAGCTAATTAGCTTATTGTGAGAATATTGCAATTGTCTGACAAAAGTGAAAAATGTAAATTTTCAATTTCAACCAAACATGCTAGAAATGCTCCAATTGAGCTAATTAGCTTATTGTGAGAATATTACAAACGTCTGACAAAGCTGAAAAATGTAAATTTCCAATTTCAACCAAACATGCTAGAAATGCTCCAATTGAGCTAATTAGCTTATTGTGAGAATATTGCAATTGTCTGACAAAAGTGAAAAATGTAAATTTCCAATTTAAACCAAACATGTTAGAAATGCTCCAATTGAGCTAATTAGCTTATTGTGAGAATATTACAAACGTCTGACAAAACTGAAAAATGTAAATTTCCAATTTCAACCAAACATGCTAGAAATGCTCAAATTGCGCAAATAAGCCTACTGTAAGAATTTTACAAATGTCTGACAAAGCTGAAAAATGTAAATTTCCAATTTCAACCAAACATGCTAGAAATGCTCCAATTGAGCTAATTAGCTTATTGAGAGAATATTGCAATTGTCTGACAAAAGTGAAAAATGCAAATTTCCAATTTCAACTAAACATGCTAGAAATGCTCCAATTGAGCTAATTAGCTTATTTTGAGAATATTACAAACGTCTGACAAAACTGAAAAATGTAAATTTCCAATTTCAACCAAACATGCTAGAAATGCTCCAAATGCGGAAATAAGCTTACTGTAAGAAGTGTACAAACGTCTGACAAAACTGAAAAATGTAAATTTGCAATTTCAACCAAACATGCTAGAAATGCTCCAATTGAGCTAATTAGCTTATTGAGAGAATATTGCAAATGTCTGACAAAAGTGAAAAATTCAAATTTCCAATTTCAAATAAACATGCTAGAAATGCTCCAATTGAGCTAATTAGCTTATTGTGAGAATATTACAAACGTCTGACAAAACTGAAAAATGTAAATTTTCAATTTCAACCAAACATGCTAGAAATGCTCCAATTGAGCTAATTAGCTTATTGTGAGAATATTACAAACGTCTGACAAAAGTAAAAAATGTAAATTTTCAACTTCAACCAAACATGCTAGAAATGCTCCAATTGAGCTAATTAGCTTATTGTGAGAATATTACAAACGTCCGACAAAACTGAAAAATGTAAATTTCCAATTTCAACCAAACATGCTAGAATTGCTCAAATTGAGCTAATTAGCTTATTGTGAGAATATTACAAACGTCTGACAAAAGTGAAAAATATAAATTTCCAATTTGAACCAAACATGCTAGAAATGCTCAAATTGAGCTAATTAGCTTATTGTGAGAATATTACAAACGTCTGATAAAACTGAAAAATGTAAATTTCCAATTTCAACCAAACATGCTAGAAATGCTCCAATTGAGCTAATTAGCTTATTGTGAGAATATTACAAACGTCTGACCAAACTGAAAAATGTAAATTTCCAATTTCAACCAAACAAGCTAGAAATGCTCCAATTGAGCTAATTAGCTTATTGTGAGAATATTACAAACGTCTGACAAAACTGAAAAAAAGAAATTTCCAATTTCAACCAAACATGCTAGAAATGCTCCAATTGAGCTAGTTAGCTTATTGTGAGAATATTACAAACCTCTGACAAAACTGAAAAATGTAAATTTTCAACTTCAACCAAACATGCTAGAAATGCTCCAATTGAGCTAATTAGCTTATTGTGAGAATATTGCAATTGTCTGACAAAAGCGAAAAATGTAAATTTCCAATTTCAACCAAACATGCTAGAAATGCTCCAATTGAGCTAATTAGCTTATTGTGAGAATATTACAAACGTCTGACAAAAGTAAAAAATGTAAAATTCTGATTTCAACCAAACATGCTAGAAATGCTCCAATTGAGCTAATTAGCTTATTGTGAGAATATTACAAACGTCTGACAAAACTGAAAAAAAGAAATTTCCAATTTCAACCAAACATGCTAGAAATGCTCCAATTGAGCTAGTTACCTTATTGTGAGAATATTACAAACCTCTGACAAAACTGAAAAATGTAAATTTTCAACTTCAACCAAACATGCTAGAAATGCTCCAATTGAGCTAATTAGCTTATTGTGAGAATATTACAAACGTCCGACAAAACTGAAAAATGTAAATTTCCAATTTCAACCAAACATGCTAGAATTGCTCCAATTGAGCTAATTAGCTTATTGTGAGAATATTACAAACGTCTGACAAAAGTGAAAAATGTAAATTTCCAATTTGAACCAAACATGCTAGAAATGCTCAAATTGAGCTAATTAGCTTATTGTGAGAATATTACAAACGTCTGACAAAAGTAAAAAATGTAAATTTCCAATTTCAACCAAACATGCTAGAAATGCTCCAATTGAGCTAATTAGCTTATTGTGAGAATATTACAAACGTCTGACAAAACTGAAAAATGTAAATTTCCAATTTCAACCAAACATGCTAGAAATGCTCCAATTGCGCAAATAAGCCTACTGTAAGAATTTTACAAATGTCTGACAAAACTGAAAATTTAAATTTTCAATTTCAACCAAACATGCTAGAAATGCTCCAATTGAGCTAATTAGCTTATTGTGAGAATATTGCAATTGTTTGACAAAAGTGAAAAATGTAAATTTCCAATTTCAACCAAACATGCTAGAAATGCTCCAATTGAGCTAATTAGCTTATTGTGAGAATATTACAAACGTCTGACAAAACTGAAAAATGTAAATTTCCAATTTCAACCAAACATGCTAGAAATGCTCCATTTGAGCTAATTAGCTTTTTGTGAGAATATTACAAACGTCTGACAAAACTGATAAATGTAAATTTCCAATTTCAACCAAACATGCTAGAAATGCTCCAATTGAGCTAATTAGCTTATTGTGAGAATATTACAAACGTCTGACAAAACTGAAAAATGTAAATTTCCAATTTCAACCAAACATGCTAGAAATGCTCCAATTGAGCTAATTAGCTTATTGTGAGAATATTACAAACGTCTGACAAAACTGAAAAATGTAAATTTCCAATTTCAACCAAACATGCTAGAAATGCTCCAATTGAGCTAATTAGCTTATTGTGAGAATATTACAAACGTATGACAAAACTGAATAATGTAAATTTCCAATTTGAACTAAACATGCTAGAAATGCTCCAATTGAGCTAATTAGCTTATTGTGAGAATATTGCAATTGTCTGACAAAAGTGAAAAATGTAAATTTCCAATTTCAACCAAACATGCTAGAAATGCTCCAATTGAGCTAATTAGCTTATTGTGAGAATATTACAAACGTCTGACAAAGCTGAAAAATGTAAATTTCCAATTTCAACCAAACATGCTAGAAATGCTCCAATTGAGCTAATTAGCTTATTGTGAGAATATTGCAATTGTCTGACAAAAGTGAAAAATGTAAATTTCCAATTTGAACCAAACATGTTAGAAATGCTCCAATTGAGCTAATTAGCTTATTGTGAGAATATTACAAACGTCTGACAAAACTGAAAAATGTAAATTTCCAATTTCAACCAAACATGCTAGAAATGCTCAAATTGCGCAAATAAGCCTACTGTAAGAATTTTACAAATGTCTGACAAAGCTGAAAAATGTAAATTTCCAATTTCAACCAAACATGCTAGAAATGCTCCAATTGAGCTAATTAGCTTATTGAGAGAATATTGCAATTGTCTGACAAAAGTGAAAAATGCAAATTTCCAATTTCAACTAAACATGCTAGAAATGCTCCAATTGAGCTAATTAGCTTATTTTGAGAATATTACAAACGTCTGACAAAACTGAAAAATGTAAATTTCCAATTTCAACCAAACATGCTAGAAATGCTCCAAATGCGGAAATAAGCTTACTGTAAGAAGTGTACAAACGTCTGACAAAACTGAAAAATGTAAATTTGCAATTTCAACCAAACATGCTAGAAATGCTCCAATTGAGCTAATTAGCTTATTGAGAGAATATTGCAATTGTCTGACAAAAGTGAAAAATTCAATTTTCCAATTTCAAATAAACATGCTAGAAATGCTCCAATTGAGCTAATTAGCTTATTGTGAGAATATTACAAACGTCTGACAAAACTGAAAAATGTAAATTTTCAATTTCAACCAAACATGCTAGAAATGCTCCAATTGAGCTAGTTAGCTTATTGTGAGAATATTACAAACCTCTGACAAAACTGAAAAATGTAAATTTTCAACTTCAACCAAACATGCTAGAAATGCTCCAATTGAGCTAATTAGCTTATTGTGAGAATATTACAAACGTCCGACAAAACTGAAAAATGTAAATTTCCAATTTCAACCAAACATGCTAGAAATGCTCCAATTGAGCTAATTAGCTTATTGTGAGAATATTACAAACGTATGACAAAACTGAAAAATGTAAATTTCCAATTTCAACCAAACATGCTAGAAATGCTCCAATTGAGCTAATTAGCTTATTGTGAGAATATTACAAACGTCTGACAAAACTGAAAAATGTAAATTTCCAATTTCAACCAAACAAGCTAGAAATGCTCCAATTGAGCTAATTAGCTTATTGTGAGAATATTACAAACGTCTGACAAAACTGAAAAATAGAAATTTCCAATTTCAACCAAACATGCTAGAAATGCTCCAATTGAGCTAATTAGCTTATTGATAGAATATTGCAATTGTCTGACAAAAGTGAAAAATGTAAATTTCCAATTTCAACCAAACATGCTAGAAATGCTCCAATTGAGCTAATTAGCTTATTGTTAGAATATTACAAACGTCTGACAAAAGTGAAAAATGTAAATTTCCAATTTCAACCAAACATGCTAGAAATGCTCCAATTGAGCTAATTAGCTTATTGTGAGAATATTACAAACGTCTGACAAAACTGAAAAATGTAAATTTCCAATTTCAACCAAACATGCTAGAAATGCTCCAATTGAGCTAATTAGCTTATTGTGAGAATATTACAAACGTCTGACAAAAGTAAAAAATGTAAATTTCTGATTTCAACCAAACATGCTAGAAATGCTCCAATTGAGCTAATTAGCTTATTGTGAGAATATTACAAACGTCTGACAAAAGTGAGAAATGTAAATCTCCAATTTCAACCAAACATGCTAGAAATGTTCCAATTGAGCTAATTAGCTTATTGTGAGAATATTGCAATTGTCTGACAAAAGTGAAAAATGTAAATTTCCAATTTCAACCAAACATGCTAGAAATGCTCCAATTGTGCTAATTAGCTTATTGTGAGAATATTACAAACGTCTGACAAAACTGAAAAATGTAAATTTCCAATTTCAACCAAACATGCTAGAAATGCTCCAATTGTGCTAATCAGCTTTTTGTGAGAATATTACAAACGTCTGACAAAACTGAAAAATGTAAATTTCCAATTTCAACCAAACATGCTAGAAATGCTCCAATTGTGCTAATTAGCTTATTGTGAGAATATTACAAACGTCTGACAAAAGTGAAAAATGTAAATTTCCAATTTCAACCAAACATGCTAGAAATGCTCCAATTGAGCTAATTAGCTTATTGTGAGAATATTACAAACGTCTGACAAAACTGAAAAATTTATAATTCCAATTTCAATCAAACATGCTAGAAATGCTCCAATTGAGCTAATTAGCTTATTGTGAGAATATTACAAACGTCTGACAAAACTGAAAAATGTAAATTTCCAATTTCAACCAAACATGCTAGAAATGCTCCAATTGAGCTAATTAGCTTATTGTGAGAATATTACAAACGTCTGACAAAACTGAAAAATGTAAATTTCCAATTTCAACCAAACATGCTAGAAATGCTCCAATTGAGCTAATTAGCTTATTGTGAGAATATTACAAACGTATGACAAAACTGAAAAATGTGAATTTCCAATTTCAACTAAACATGCTAGAAATGCTCCAATTGAGCTAATTAGCTTATTGTGAGAATATTGCAATTGTCTGACAAAAGTGAAAAATGTAAATTTCCAATTTCAACCAAACATGCTAGAAATGCTCCAATTGAGCTAATTAGCTTATTGTGAGAATATTGCAATTGTCTGACAAAAGTGAAAAATGTAAATTTCCAATTTCAACCAAACATGCTAGAAATGCTCCAATTGAGCTAATTAGCTTATTGTGAGAATATTACAAACGTCTGACAAAGCTGAAAAATGTAAATTTCCAATTTCAACCAAACATGCTAGAAATGCTCCAATTGAGCTAATTAGCTTATTGTGAGAATATTGCAATTGTCTGACAAAAGTGAAAAATGTAAATTTCCAATTTCAACCAAACATGCTAGAAATGCTCCAATTGAGCTAATTAGCTTATTGTGAGAATATTACAAACGTCTGACAAAACTGAAAAATGTAAATTTCCAATTTCAACCAAACATGCTAGAAATGCTCAAATTGCGCAAATAAGCCTACTGTAAGAATTTTACAAACGTCTGACAAAGCTGAAAAATGTAAATTTCCAATTTCAACCAAACATGCTAGAAATGCTCCAATTGAGCTAATTAGCTTATTGAGAGAATATTGCAATTGTCTGACAAAAGTGAAAAATGCAAATTTCCAATTTCAACTAAACATGCTAGAAATGCTCCAATTGAGCTAATTAGCTTATTTTGAGAATATTACAAACGTCTGACAAAACTGAAAAATGTAAATTTCCAATTTCAACCAAACATGCTAGAAATGCTCCAAATGCGGAAATAAGCTTACTGTAAGAAGTTTACAAACGTCTGACAAAACTGAAAAATGTAAATTTTCAATTTCAACCAAACATGCTAGAAATGCTCCAATTGAGCTAGTTAGCTTATTGTGAGAATATTACGAACGTCTGACAAAACTGAAAAATGTAAATTTCCAATTTCAACCAAACATGCTAGAAATGCTCCAATTGAGCTAATTAGCTTATTGTGAGAATATTACAAGTGTCTGACAAAAGTGAAAAATTTAAAATTCCAATTTCAATCAAACATGCTAGAAATGCTCCAATTGCGCAAACAAGCCTACTGTAAGAATTTTACAAATGTCTGACAAAACTGAAAATTTAAATTTTCAATTTCAACCAAACATGCTAGAAATGCTCCAATTGAGCTAATTAGCTTATTGTGAGAATATTACAAACGTCTGACAAAACTGAAAAATGTAAATTTCCAATTTCAACCAAACATGCTAGAAATGTTCCATTTGAGCTAATTAGGTTTTTGTGAGAATATTACAAACGTCTGACAAAACTGATAAATGTAAATTTCCAATTTCAACCAAACATGCTAGAAATGCTCCAATTGAGCTAATTAGCTTATTGTGAGAATATTACAAACGTCTGACAAAACTGAAAAGTGTAAATTTCCAATTTCAACCAAACATGCTAGAAATGCTCCAATTGAGCTAATTAGCTTATTGTGAGAATATTACAAACGTCTGACCAAACTGAAAAATGTAAATTTCCAATTTCAACCAAACATCCTAGAAATGCTCCAATTGAGCTAATTAGCTTATTGTGAGAATATTACAAACGTATGACAAAACCGAAAAATGTAAATTTCCAATTTCAACTAAACATGCTAGAAATGCTCCAATTGAGCTAATTAGCTTATTGTGAGAATATTGCGATTGTCTGACAAAAGTGAAAAATGTAAATTTCCAATTTCAACTAAACATGCTAGAAATGCTCCAATTGAGCTAATTAGCTTATTGTGAGAATATTGCAATTGTCTGACAAAAGTGAAAAATGTAAATTTCCAATTTCAACCAAACATGCTAGAAATGCTCCAATTGAGCTAATTAGCTTATTGTGAGAATATTACAAACGTCTGACAAAGCTGAAAAATGTAAATTTCCAATTTCAACCAAACATGCTAGAAATGCTCCAATTGAGCTAATTAGCTTATTGTGAGAATATTGCAATTGTCTGACAAAAGTGAAAAATGTAAATTTCCAATTTCAACCAAACATGCTAGAAATGCTCCAATTGAGCTAATTAGCTTATTGTGAGAATATTACAAACGTCTGACAAAACTGAAAAATGTAAAATTCCAATTTCAACCAAACATGCTAGAAATGCTCAAATTGCGCAAATAAGCCTACTGTAAGAATTTTACAAACGTCTGACAAAGCTGAAAAATGTAAATTTCCAATTTCAACCAAACATGCTAGAAATGCTCCAATTGAGCTAATTAGCTTATTGTGAGAATATTGCAATTGTCTGACAAAAGTGAAAAATGCAAATTTCCAATTTCAACTAAACATGCTAGAAATGCTCCAATTGAGCTAATTAGCTTATTGTGAGAATATTACAAACGTTTTACAAAAGTAAAAAATGTAAATTTCTGATTTCAACCAAACATGCTAGAAATGCTCCAATTGAGCTAATTAGCTTATTGTGAGAATATTACAAACGTCTGACAAAACTGAAAAATGTAAATTTCCAATTTCAACCAAACATGCTAGAAATGCTCCAATTGAGCTAATTAGCTTATTGTGAGAATATTACAAACGTCTGACAAAACTGAAAAATGTAAATTGCCAATTTCAACCAAACATGCTAGAAATGCTCCAATTGAGCTAATTAGCTTATTGTGAGAATATTGCAATTTTTTGACAAAAGTGAAAAATGTTAATTTCCAATTTCAACCAAACATGCTAGAAATGCTCCAATTGAGCTAATTAGCTTATTGTGAGAATATTACAAACGTCTGACAAAACTGAAAAATGTAAATTTCCAATTTCAACCAAACATGCTAGAAATGCTCCAAATGAGCTAATTAGCTTATTGTGAGAATATTACAAACGTCTGACCAAACTGAAAAATGTAAATTTCCAATTTCAACCAAACAAGCTAGAAATGCTCCAATTGAGCTAATTAGCTTATTGTGAGAATATTACAAACGTCTGACAAAACTGAAAAATAGAAATTTCCAATTTCAACCAAACATGCTAGAAATGCTCCAATTGCGCAAATAAGCCTACTGTAAGAATTTTACAAACGTCTGACAAAACTGAAAATTTAATTTTTCAATTTCAACCAAACATGCTAGAAATGCTCCAATTGAGCTAATTAGCTTATTGTGAGAATATTGCAATTGTTTGACAAAAGTGAAAAATGTAAATTTCCAATTTCAACCAAACATGCTAGAAATGCTCCAATTGAGCTAATTAGCTTATTGTGAGAATATTACAAACGTCTGACAAAACTGAAAAATGTAAATTTCCAATTTCAACCAAACATGCTAGAAATGCTCCAAATGCGGAAATAAGCTTACTGTAAGAAGTGTACAAACGTCTGACAAAACTGAAAAATGTAAATTTCCAATTTCAACCAAACATGCTAGAAATGCTCCAATTGAGCTAATTAGCTTATTGAGAGAATATTGCAATTGTCTGACAAAAGTGAAAAATGCAAATTTCCAATTTCAACTAAACATGCTAGAAATGCTCCAATTGAGCTAATTAGCTTATTGTGAGAATATTACAAACGTCTGACAAAACTGAAAAATGTAAATTTTCAATTTCAACCAAACATGCT
Source organism: Watersipora subatra (assembly GCF_963576615.1). Lineage (NCBI taxonomy): Eukaryota > Metazoa > Bryozoa > Gymnolaemata > Cheilostomatida > Watersiporidae > Watersipora > Watersipora subatra. The sequence continues at coordinate 162,166 of NW_027045217.1, read as the reverse complement.
AGAAATGCTCCAATTGAGCTAGTTAGCTTATTGTGAGAATATTACAAACCTCTGACAAAACTGAAAAATGTAAATTTTCAACTTCAACCAAACATGCTAGAAATGCTCCAATTGAGCTAATTAGCTTATTGTGAGAATATTACAAACGTCCGACAAAACTGAAAAATGTAAATTTCCAATTTCAACCAAACATGCTAGAAATGCTCCAATTGAGCTAATTAGCTTATTGTGAGAATATTACAAACGTATGACAAAACTGAAAAATGTAAATTTCCAATTTCAACCAAACATGCTAGAAATGCTCCAATTGAGCTAATTAGCTTATTGTGAGAATATTACAAACGTCTGACCAAACTGAAAAATAGAAATTTCCAATTTCAACCAAACATGCTAGAAATGCTCCAATTGAGCTAATTAGCTTATTGATAGAATATTGCAATTGTCTGACAAAAGTGAAAAATGTAAATTTCCAATTTCAACCAAACATGCTAGAAATGCTCCAATTGAGCTAATTAGCTTATTGTTAGAATATTACAAACGTCTGACAAAAGTGAAAAATGTAAATTTCCAATTTCAACCAAACATGCTAGAAATGCTCCAATTGAGCTAATTAGCTTATTGTGAGAATATTACAAACGTCTGACAAAACTGAAAAATGTAAATTTCCAATTTCAACCAAACATGCTAGAAATGCTCCAATTGAGCTAATTAGCTTATTGTGAGAATATTACAAACGTCTGACAAAAGTAAAAAATGTAAATTTCTGATTTCAACCAAACATGCTAGAAATGCTCCAATTGAGCTAATTAGCTTATTGTGAGAATATTACAAACGTCTGACAAAAGTGAAAAATGTAAATCTCCAATTTCAACCAAACATGCTAGAAATGTTCCAATTGAGCTAATTAGCTTATTGTGAGAATATTGCAAATGTCTGACAAAAGTGAAAAATGTAAATTTCCAATTTCAACCAAACATGCTAGAAATGCTCCAATTGTGCTAATTAGCTTATTGTGAGAATATTACAAACGTCTGACAAAACTGAAAAATGTAAATTTCCAATTTCAACCAAACATGCTAGAAATGCTCCAATTGTGCTAATTAGCTTATTGTGAGAATATTACAAACGTCTGACAAAACTGAAAAATGTAAATTTCCAATTTCAACCAAACATGCTAGAAATGCTCCAATTGTGCTAATTAGCTTATTGTGAGAATATTACAAACGTCTGACAAAAGTGAAAAATGTAAATTTCCAATTTCAACCAAACATGCTAGAAATGCTCCAATTGAGCTAATTAGCTTATTGTGAGAATATTACAAACGTCTGACAAAAGTGAAAAATTTATAATTCCAATTTCAATCAAACATGCTAGAAATGCTCCAATTGAGCTAATTAGCTTATTGTGAGAATATTACAAACGTCTGACAAAACTGAAAAATGTAAATTTCCAATTTCAACCAAACATGCTAGAAATGCTCCAATTGAGCTAATTAGCTTATTGTGAGAATATTACAAACGTCTGACAAAACTGAAAAATGTAAATTTCCAATTTCAACCAAACATGCTAGAAATGCTCCAATTGAGCTAATTAGCTTATTGTGAGAATATTACAAACGTATGACAAAACTGAAAAATGTGAATTTCCAATTTCAACTAAACATGCTAGAAATGCTCCAATTGAGCTAATTAGCTTATTGTGAGAATATTGCAATTGTCTGACAAAAGTGAAAAATGTAAATTTCCAATTTCAACCAAACATGCTAGAAATGCTCCAATTGAGCTAATTAGCTTATTGTGAGAATATTGCAATTGTCTGACAAAAGTGAAAAATGTAAATTTCCAATTTCAACCAAACATGCTAGAAATGCTCCAATTGAGCTAATTAGCTTATTGTGAGAATATTACAAACGTCTGACAAAGCTGAAAAATGTAAATTTCCAATTTCAACCAAACATGCTAGAAATGCTCCAATTGAGCTAATTAGCTTATTGTGAGAATATTGCAATTGTCTGACAAAAGTGAAAAATGTAAATTTCCAATTTCAACCAAACATGCTAGAAATGCTCCAATTGAGCTAATTAGCTTATTGTGAGAATATTACAAACGTCTGACAAAACTGAAAAATGTAAATTTCCAATTTCAACCAAACATGCTAGAAATGCTCAAATTGCGCAAATAAGCCTACTGTAATAATTTTACAAACGTCTGACAAAGCTGAAAAATGTAAATTTCCAATTTCAACCAAACATGCTAGAAATGCTCCAAATGAGCTAATTAGCTTATTGAGAGAATATTGCAATTGTCTGACAAAAGTGAAAAATGCAAATTTCCAATTTCAACTAAACATGCTAGAAATGCTCCAATTGAGCTAATTAGCTTATTTTGAGAATATTACAAACGTCTGACAAAACTGAAAAATGTAAATTTCCAATTTCAACCAAACATGCTAGAAATGCTCCAAATGCGGAAATAAGCTTACTGTAAGAAGTGTACAAACGTCTGACAAAACTGAAAAATGTAAATTTTCAATTTCAACCAAACATGCTAGAAATGCTCCAATTGAGCTAGTTAGCTTATTGTGAGAATATTACGAACGTCTGACAAAACTGAAAAATGTAAATTTCCAATTTCAACCAAACATGCTAGAAATGCTCCAATTGAGCTAATTAGCTTATTGTGAGAATATTACAAACGTCTGACAAAAGTGAAAAATTTAAAATTCCAATTTCAATCAAACATGCTAGAAATGCTCCAATTGCGCAAATAAGCCTACTGTAAGAATTTTACAAATGTCTGACAAAACTGAAAATTTAAGTTTTCAATTTCAACCAAACATGCTAGAAATGCTCCAATTGAGCTAATTAGCTTATTGTGAGAATATTACAAACGTCTGACAAAAGTGAAAAATGTAAATTTCCAATTTCAACCAAACATGCTAGAAATGCTCCATTTGAGCTAATTAGCTTTTTGTGAGAATATTACAAACGTCTGACAAAACTGATAAATGTAAATTTCCAATTTCAACCAAACATGCTAGAAATGCTCCAATTGAGCTAATTAGCTTATTGTGAGAATATTACAAACGTCTGACAAAACTGAAAAGTGTAAATTTCCAATTTCAACCAAACATGCTAGAAATGCTCCAATTGAGCTAATTAGCTTATTGTGAGAATATTACAAACGTCTGACCAAACTGAAAAATGTAAATTTCCAATTTCAACCAAACATGCTAGAAATGCTCCAATTGAGCTAATTAGCTTATTGTGAGAATATTACAAACGTATGACAAAACTGAAAAATGTAAATTTCCAATTTCAACTAAACATGCTAGAAATGCTCCAATTGAGCTAATTAGCTTATTGTGAGAATATTGCGATTGTCTGACAAAAGTGAAAAATGTAAATTTCCAATTTCAACTAATCATGCTAGAAATGCTCCAATTGAGCTAATTAGCTTATTGTGAGAATATTGCAATTGTCTGACAAAAGTGAAAAATGTAAATTTCCAATTTCAACCAAACATGCTAGAAATGCTCCAATTGAGCTAATTAGCTTATTGTGAGAATATTACAAACGTCTGACAAAGCTGAAAAATGTAAATTTCCAATTTCAACCAAACATGCTAGAAATGCTCCAATTGAGCTAATTAGCTTATTGTGAGAATATTGCAATTGTCTGACAAAAGTGAAAAATGTAAATTTCCAATTTCAACCAAACATGCTAGAAATGCTCTAATTGAGCTAATTAGCTTATTGTGAGAATATTACAAACGTCTGACAAAACTGAAAAATGTAAAGTTCCAATTTCAACCAAACATGCTAGAAATGCTCAAATTGCGCAAATAAGCCTACTGTAAGAATTTTACAAACGTCTGACAAAGCTGAAAAATGTAAATTTCCAATTTCAACCAAACATGCTAGAAATGCTCCAATTGAGCTAATTAGCTTATTGAGAGAATATTGCAATTGTCTGACAAAAGTGAAAAATGCAAATTTCCAATTTCAACTAAACATGCTAGAAATGCTCCAATTGAGCTAATTAGCTTATTTTCAGAATATTACAAACGTATGACAAAACTGAAAAATGTAAATTTCCAATTTCAACCAAACATGCTAGAAATGCTCCAAATGCGGAAATAAGCTTACTGTAAGAAGTGTACAAACGTCTGACAAAACTGAAAAATGTAAATTTCCAATTTCAACCAAACACGCTAGAAATGCTCCAATTGAGCTAATTAGCTTATTGAGAGAATATTGCAATTGTCTGACAAAAGTGAAAAATGCAAATTTCCAATTTCAACTAAACATGCTAGAAATGCTCCAATTGAGCTAATTAGCTTATTGTGAGAATATTACAAACGTCTGACAAAACTGAAAAATGTAAACTTTCAATTTCAACCAAACATGCTAGAAATGCTCCAATTGAGCTAGTTAGCTTATTGTGAGAATATTACAAACCTCTGACAAAACTGAAAAATGTAAATTTTCAACTTCAACCAAACATGCTAGAAATGCTCCAATTGAGCTAATTAGCTTATTGTGAGAATATTACAAACGTCCGACAAAAGTGAAAAATGTAAATTTCCAATTTCAACCAAACATGCTAGAAATGCTCCAATTGAGCTAGTTAGCTTATTGTGAGAATATTACAAACGTCTGACCAAACTGAAAAATGTAAATTTCCAATTTCAACCAAACATGCTAGAAATGCTCCAATTGAGCTAATTAGCTTATTGTGAGAATATTACAAACGTTTGACAAAAGTGAAAAATGTAAATTTCCAATTTCAACCAAACATGCTAGAAATGCTCCAATTGAGCTAATTAGCTTATTGTGAGAATATTACAAACGTCTGACAAAACTGAAAAATGTAAATTTCCAATTTCAACCAAACATGCTAGAAATGCTCCAATTGAGCTAATTAGCTTATTGTGAGAATATTGCAATTGTCTGACAAAAGCGAAAAATGTAAATTTCCAATTTCAACCAAACATGCTAGAAATGCTCCAATTGGGCTAATTAGCTTATTGTGAGAATATTACAAACGTCTGACAAAAGTAAAAAATGTAAATTTCTGATTTCAACCAAACATGCTAGAAATGCTCCAATTGAGCTAATTAGCTTATTGTGAGAATATTACAAACGTCTGACAAAACTGAAAAATAGAAATTTCCAATTTCAACCAAACATGCTAGAAAGGCTCCAATTGAGCTAATTAGCTTATTGTGAGAATATTGCAATTGTCTGACAAAAGTGAAAAATAGAAATTTCCAATTTCAACCAAACATGCTAGAAATGTTCCAATTGAGCTAATTAGCTTATTGTGAGAATATTGCAATTGTCTGACAAAAGTGAAAAATAGAAATTTCCAATTTCAACCAAACATGCTAGAAATGTTCCAATTGAGCTAATTAGCTTATTGTGAGAATATTGCAAATGTCTGACAAAAGTGAAAAATGTAAATTTCCAATTTCAACCAAACATGCTAGAAATGCTCCAATTGAGCTAATTAGCTTATTGTGAGAATATTACAAACGTCTGACAAAAGTGAAAAATTTAGAATTCCAATTTCAATCAAACATGCTAGAAATGCTCCAATTGCGCAAATAAGCCTACTGTAAGAATTTTACAAACGTCTGACAAAACTGAAAATTTAAATTTTCAATTTCAACCAAACATGCTAGAAATGCTCCAATTGAGCTAATTAGCTTATTGTGAGAATATTGCAATTTTTTGACCAAAGTGAAAAATGTAAATTTCCAATTTCAACCAAACATGCTAGAAATGCTCCAATTGAGCTAATTAGCTTATTGTGAGAATATTACAAACGTCTGACAAAACTGAAAAATGTAAATTTCCAATTTCAACCAAACATGCTAGAAATGCTCCAATTGAACTAATTAGCTTATTGTGAGAATATTACAAACGTCTGACCAAACTGAAAAATGTAAATTTCCAATTTCAACCAAACAAGCTAGAAATGCTCCAATTGAGCTAATTAGCTTATTGTGAGAATATTACAAACGTCTGACAAAACTGAAAAATAGAAATTTCCAATTTCAACCAAACATGCTAGAAATGCTCCAATTGAGCTAATTAGCTTATTGATAGAATATTGCAATTGTCTGACAAAAGTGAAAAATGTAAATTTCCAATTTCAACCAAACATGCTAGAAATGCTCCAATTGAGCTAATTAGCTTATTGTTAGAATATTACAAACGTCTGACAAAACTGAAAAATGTAAATTTTCAACTTCAACCAAACATGCTAGAAATGCTCCAATTGAGCTAATTAGCTTATTGTGAGAATATTACAAACGTCCGACAAAACTGAAAAATGTAAATTTCCAATTTCAACCAAACATGCTAGAAATGCTCCAATTGAGCTAATTAGCTTATTGTGAGAATATTACAAACGTATGACAAAACTGAAAAATGTAAATTTCCAATTTCAACCAAACATGCTAGAAATGCTCCAATTGTGCTAATTAGCTTATTGTGAGAATATTACAAACGTCTGACCAAACTGAAAAATGTAAATTTCCAATTTCAACCAAACAAGCTAGAAATGCTCCAATTGAGCTAATTAGCTTATTGTGAGAATATTACAAACGTCTGACAAAACTGAAAAATAGAAATTTCCAATTTCAACCAAACATGCTAGAAATGCTCCAATTGAGCTAATTAGCTTATTGATAGAATATTGCAATTGTCTGACAAAAGTGAAAAATGTAAATTTCCAATTTCAACCAAACATGCTAGAAATGCTCCAATTGAGCTAATTAGCTTATTGTTAGAATATTACAAACGTCTGACAAAAGTGAAAAATGTAAATTTCCAATTTCAACCAAACATGCTAGAAATGCTCCAATTGAGCTAATTAGCTTATTGTGAGAATATTACAAACGTCTGACAAAAGTGAAAAATTTATAATTCCAATTTCAATCAAACATGCTAGAAATGCTCCAATTGAGCTAATTAGCTTATTGTGAGAATATTACAAACGTCTGACAAAACTGAAAAATGTAAATTTCCAATTTCAACCAAACATGCTAGAAATGCTCCAATTGAGCTAATTAGCTTATTGTGAGAATATTACAAACGTCTGACAAAACTGAAAAATGTAAATTTCCAATTTCAACCAAACATGCTAGAAATGCTCCAATTGAGCTAATTAGCTTATTGTGAGAATATTACAAACGTATGACAAAACTGAAAAATGTGAATTTCCAATTTCAACTAAACATGCTAGAAATGCTCCAATTGAGCTAATTAGCTTATTGTGAGAATATTGCAATTGTCTGACAAAAGTGAAAAATGTAAATTTCCAATTTCAACCAAACATGCTAGAAATGCTCCAATTGAGCTAATTAGCTTATTGTGAGAATATTGCAATTGTCTGACAAAAGTGAAAAATGTAAATTTCCAATTTCAACCAAACATGCTAGAAATGCTCCAATTGAGCTAATTAGCTTATTGTGAGAATATTACAAACGTCTGACAAAACTGAAAAATGTAAACTTTCAATTTCAACCAAACATGCTAGAAATGCTCCAATTGAGCTAGTTAGCTTATTGTGAGAATATTACAAACCTCTGACAAAACTGAAAAATGTAAATTTTCAACTTCAACCAAACATGCTAGAAATGCTCCAATTGAGCTAATTAGCTTATTGTGAGAATATTACAAACGTCCGACAAAAGTGAAAAATGTAAATTTCCAATTTCAACTAAACATGCTAGAAATGCTCAAATTGAGCTAATTAGCTTATTGTGAGAATATTACAAACGTCTGACAAAACTGAAAAATGTAAATTTCCAATTTCAACCAAACATGCTAGAAATGCTCCAATTGAGCTAGTTAGCTTATTGTGAGAATATTACAAACGTCTGACCAAACTGAAAAATGTAAATTTCCAATTTCAACCAAACATGCTAGAAATGCTCCAATTGAGCTAATTAGCTTATTGTGAGAATATTACAAACGCCTGACAAAACTGAAAATTGTAAATTTCCAATTTCAACCAAACATGCTAGAAATGCTCCAATTGAGCTAATTAGCTTATTGTGAGAATATTACAAACGTCTGACAAAAGTAAAAAATGTAAATTTCTGATTTCAACCAAACATGCTAGAAATGCTCCAATTGAGCTAATTAGCTTATTGTGAGAATATTACAAACGTCTGACAAAACTGAAAAATGTAAATTTCCAATTTCAACCAAACATGCTAGAAATGCTCCAATTGAGCTAATTAGCTTATTGTGAGAATATTACAAACGTTTGACAAAAGTGAAAAATGTAAATTTCCAATTTCAACCAAACATGCTAGAAATGCTCCAATTGAGCTAATTAGCTTATTGTGAGAATATTACAAACGTCTGACAAAACTGAAAAATGTAAATTGCCAATTTCAACCAAACATGCTAGAAATGCTCCAATTGAGCTAATTAGCTTATTGTGAGAATATTGCAATTGTCTGACAAAAGCGAAAAATGTAAATTTCCAATTTCAACCAAACATGCTAGAAATGCTCCAATTGAGCTAATTAGCTTATTGTGAGAATATTACAAACGTCTGACAAAAGTAAAAAATGTAAATTTCTGATTTCAACCAAACATGCTAGAAATGCTCCAATTGAGCTAATTAGCTTATTGTGAGAATATTACAAACGTCTGACAAAACTTAAAAATAGAAATTTCCAATTTCAACCAAACATGCTAGAAAGGCTCCAATTGAGCTAATTAGCTTATTGTGAGAATATGCAATTGTCTGACAAAAGTGAAAAATGTAAATTTCCAATTTCAACCAAACATGCTAGAAATGCTCCAATTGAGCTAATTAGCTTATTGTGAGAATATTACAAACGTCTGACAAAACTGAAAAATGTAAATTTTCAATTTCAACCAAACATGCTAGAAATGCTCCAATTGAGCTAGTTAGCTTATTGTGAGAATATTACAAACCTCTGACAAAACTGAAAAATGTAAATTTTCAACTTCAACCAAACATGCTAGAAATGCTCCAATTGAGCTAATTAGCTTATTGTGAGAATATTACAAACGTCCGACAAAACTGAAAAATGTAAATTTCCAATTTCAACCAAACATGCTAGAATTGCTCAAATTGAGCTAATTAGCTTATTGTGAGAATATTACAAACGTCTGACAAAAGTGAAAAATGTAAATTTCCAATTTGAACCAAACATGCTAGAAATGCTCAAATTGAGCTAATTAGCTTATTGTGAGAATATTACAAACGTCTGATAAAACTGAAAAATGTAAATTTCCAATTTCAACCAAACATGCTAGAAATGCTCCAATTGAGCTAATTAGCTTATTGTGAGAATATTACAAACGTCTGACCAAACTGAAAAATGTAAATTTCCAATTTCAACCAAACAAGCTAGAAATGCTCCAATTGAGCTAATTAGCTTATTGTGAGAATATTACAAACGTCTGACAAAACTGAAAAAAAGAAATTTCCAATTTCAACCAAACATGCTAGAAATGCTCCAATTGAGCTAGTTAGCTTATTGTGAGAATATTACAAACCTCTGACAAAACTGAAAAATGTAAATTTTCAACTTCAACCAAACATGCTAGAAATGCTCCAATTGAGCTAATTAGCTTATTGTGAGAATATTGCAATTGTCTGACAAAAGCGAAAAATGTAAATTTCCAATTTCAACCAAACACGCTAGAAATGCTCCAATTGAGCTAATTAGCTTATTGTGAGAATATTACAAACGTCTGACAAAAGTAAAAAATGTAAAATTCTGATTTCAACCAAACATGCTAGAAATGCTCCAATTGAGCTAATTAGCTTATTGTGAGAATATTACAAACGTCTGACAAAACTGAAAAAAAGAAATTTCCAATTTCAACCAAACATGCTAGAAATGCTCCAATTGAGCTAGTTACCTTATTGTGAGAATATTACAAACCTCTGACAAAACTGAAAAATGTAAATTTTCAACTTCAACCAAACATGCTAGAAATGCTCCAATTGAGCTAATTAGCTTATTGTGAGAATATTACAAACGTCCGACAAAACTGAAAAATGTAAATTTCCAATTTCAACCAAACATGCTAGAATTGCTCCAATTGAGCTAATTAGCTTATTGTGAGAATATTACAAACGTCTGACAAAAGTGAAAAATGTAAATTTCCAATTTGAACCAAACATGCTAGAAATGCTCAAATTGAGCTAATTAGCTTATTGTGAGAATATTACAAACGTCTGACAAAAGTAAAAAATGTAATTTTCCAATTTCAACCAAACCTGCTAGAAATGCTCCAATTGAGCTAATTAGCTTATTGTGAGAATATTACAAACGTCTGACAAAAGTAAAAAATGTAAATTTTCAACTTCAACCAAACATGCTAGAAATGCTCCAATTGAGCTAATTAGCTTATTGTGAGAATATTACAAACGTCCGACAAAACTGAAAAATGTAAATTTCCAATTTCAACCAAACATGCTAGAATTGCTCAAATTGAGCTAATTAGCTTATTGTGAGAATATTACAAACGTCTGACAAAAGTGAAAAATGTAAATTTCCAATTTGAACCAAACATGCTAGAAATGCTCAAATTGAGCTAATTAGCTTATTGTGAGAATATTACAAACGTCTGATAAAACTGAAAAATGTAAATTTCCAATTTCAACCAAACATGCTAGAAATGCTCCAATTGAGCTAATTAGCTTATTGTGAGAATATTACAAACGTCTGACCAAACTGAAAAATGTAAATTTCCAATTTCAACCAAACAAGCTAGAAATGCTCCAATTGAGCTAATTAGCTTATTGTGAGAATATTACAAACGTCTGACAAAACTGAAAAAAAGAAATTTCCAATTTCAACCAAACATGCTAGAAATGCTCCAATTGAGCTAGTTAGCTTATTGTGAGAATATTACAAACCTCTGACAAAACTGAAAAATGTAAATTTTCAACTTCAACCAAACATGCTAGAAATGCTCCAATTGAGCTAATTAGCTTATTGTGAGAATATTGCAATTGTCTGACAAAAGCGAAAAATGTAAATTTCCAATTTCAACCAAACATGCTAGAAATGCTCCAATTGAGCTAATTAGCTTATTGTGAGAATATTACAAACGTCTGACAAAAGTAAAAAATGTAAAATTCTGATTTCAACCAAACATGCTAGAAATGCTCCAATTGAGCTAATTAGCTTATTGTGAGAATATTACAAACGTCTGACAAAACTGAAAAAAAGAAATTTCCAATTTCAACCAAACATGCTAGAAATGCTCCAATTGAGCTAGTTACCTTATTGTGAGAATATTACAAACCTCTGACAAAACTGAAAAATGTAAATTTTCAACTTCAACCAAACATGCTAGAAATGCTCCAATTGAGCTAATTAGCTTATTGTGAGAATATTACAAACGTCCGACAAAACTGAAAAATGTAAATTTCCAATTTCAACCAAACATGCTAGAATTGCTCCAATTGAGCTAATTAGCTTATTGTGAGAATATTACAAACGTCTGACAAAAGTGAAAAATGTAAATTTCCAATTTGAACCAAACATGCTAGAAATGCTCAAATTGAGCTAATTAGCTTATTGTGAGAATATTACAAACGTCTGACAAAAGTAAAAAATGTAAATTTCCAATTTCAACCAAACATGCTAGAAATGCTCCAATTGAGCTAATTAGCTTATTGTGAGAATATTACAAACGTCTGACAAAACTGAAAAATGTAAATTTCCAATTTCAACCAAACATGCTAGAAATGCTCCAATTGCGCAAATAAGCCTACTGTAAGAATTTTACAAATGTCTGACAAAACTGAAAATTTAAATTTTCAATTTCAACCAAACATGCTAGAAATGCTCCAATTGAGCTAATTAGCTTATTGTGAGAATATTGCAATTGTTTGACAAAAGTGAAAAATGTAAATTTCCAATTTCAACCAAACATGCTAGAAATGCTCCAATTGAGCTAATTAGCTTATTGTGAGAATATTACAAACGTCTGACAAAACTGAAAAATGTAAATTTCCAATTTCAACCAAACATGCTAGAAATGCTCCATTTGAGCTAATTAGCTTTTTGTGAGAATATTACAAACGTCTGACAAAACTGATAAATGTAAATTTCCAATTTCAACCAAACATGCTAGAAATGCTCCAATTGAGCTAATTAGCTTATTGTGAGAATATTACAAACGTCTGACAAAACTGAAAAATGTAAATTTCCAATTTCAACCAAACATGCTAGAAATGCTCCAATTGAGCTAATTAGCTTATTGTGAGAATATTACAAACGTCTGACAAAACTGAAAAATGTAAATTTCCAATTTCAACCAAACATGCTAGAAATGCTCCAATTGAGCTAATTAGCTTATTGTGAGAATATTACAAACGTATGACAAAACTGAATAATGTAAATTTCCAATTTGAACTAAACATGCTAGAAATGCTCCAATTGAGCTAATTAGCTTATTGTGAGAATATTGCAATTGTCTGACAAAAGTGAAAAATGTAAATTTCCAATTTCAACCAAACATGCTAGAAATGCTCCAATTGAGCTAATTAGCTTATTGTGAGAATATTACAAACGTCTGACAAAGCTGAAAAATGTAAATTTCCAATTTCAACCAAACATGCTAGAAATGCTCCAATTGAGCTAATTAGCTTATTGTGAGAATATTGCAATTGTCTGACAAAAGTGAAAAATGTAAATTTCCAATTTGAACCAAACATGTTAGAAATGCTCCAATTGAGCTAATTAGCTTATTGTGAGAATATTACAAACGTCTGACAAAACTGAAAAATGTAAATTTCCAATTTCAACCAAACATGCTAGAAATGCTCAAATTGCGCAAATAAGCCTACTGTAAGAATTTTACAAATGTCTGACAAAGCTGAAAAATGTAAATTTCCAATTTCAACCAAACATGCTAGAAATGCTCCAATTGAGCTAATTAGCTTATTGAGAGAATATTGCAATTGTCTGACAAAAGTGAAAAATGCAAATTTCCAATTTCAACTAAACATGCTAGAAATGCTCCAATTGAGCTAATTAGCTTATTTTGAGAATATTACAAACGTCTGACAAAACTGAAAAATGTAAATTTCCAATTTCAACCAAACATGCTAGAAATGCTCCAAATGCGGAAATAAGCTTACTGTAAGAAGTGTACAAACGTCTGACAAAACTGAAAAATGTAAATTTGCAATTTCAACCAAACATGCTAGAAATGCTCCAATTGAGCTAATTAGCTTATTGAGAGAATATTGCAATTGTCTGACAAAAGTGAAAAATTCAATTTTCCAATTTCAAATAAACATGCTAGAAATGCTCCAATTGAGCTAATTAGCTTATTGTGAGAATATTACAAACGTCTGACAAAACTGAAAAATGTAAATTTTCAATTTCAACCAAACATGCTAGAAATGCTCCAATTGAGCTAGTTAGCTTATTGTGAGAATATTACAAACCTCTGACAAAACTGAAAAATGTAAATTTTCAACTTCAACCAAACATGCTAGAAATGCTCCAATTGAGCTAATTAGCTTATTGTGAGAATATTACAAACGTCCGACAAAACTGAAAAATGTAAATTTCCAATTTCAACCAAACATGCTAGAAATGCTCCAATTGAGCTAATTAGCTTATTGTGAGAATATTACAAACGTATGACAAAACTGAAAAATGTAAATTTCCAATTTCAACCAAACATGCTAGAAATGCTCCAATTGAGCTAATTAGCTTATTGTGAGAATATTACAAACGTCTGACAAAACTGAAAAATGTAAATTTCCAATTTCAACCAAACAAGCTAGAAATGCTCCAATTGAGCTAATTAGCTTATTGTGAGAATATTACAAACGTCTGACAAAACTGAAAAATAGAAATTTCCAATTTCAACCAAACATGCTAGAAATGCTCCAATTGAGCTAATTAGCTTATTGATAGAATATTGCAATTGTCTGACAAAAGTGAAAAATGTAAATTTCCAATTTCAACCAAACATGCTAGAAATGCTCCAATTGAGCTAATTAGCTTATTGTTAGAATATTACAAACGTCTGACAAAAGTGAAAAATGTAAATTTCCAATTTCAACCAAACATGCTAGAAATGCTCCAATTGAGCTAATTAGCTTATTGTGAGAATATTACAAACGTCTGACAAAACTGAAAAATGTAAATTTCCAATTTCAACCAAACATGCTAGAAATGCTCCAATTGAGCTAATTAGCTTATTGTGAGAATATTACAAACGTCTGACAAAAGTAAAAAATGTAAATTTCTGATTTCAACCAAACATGCTAGAAATGCTCCAATTGAGCTAATTAGCTTATTGTGAGAATATTACAAACGTCTGACAAAAGTGAGAAATGTAAATCTCCAATTTCAACCAAACATGCTAGAAATGTTCCAATTGAGCTAATTAGCTTATTGTGAGAATATTGCAATTGTCTGACAAAAGTGAAAAATGTAAATTTCCAATTTCAACCAAACATGCTAGAAATGCTCCAATTGTGCTAATTAGCTTATTGTGAGAATATTACAAACGTCTGACAAAACTGAAAAATGTAAATTTCCAATTTCAACCAAACATGCTAGAAATGCTCCAATTGTGCTAATCAGCTTTTTGTGAGAATATTACAAACGTCTGACAAAACTGAAAAATGTAAATTTCCAATTTCAACCAAACATGCTAGAAATGCTCCAATTGTGCTAATTAGCTTATTGTGAGAATATTACAAACGTCTGACAAAAGTGAAAAATGTAAATTTCCAATTTCAACCAAACATGCTAGAAATGCTCCAATTGAGCTAATTAGCTTATTGTGAGAATATTACAAACGTCTGACAAAACTGAAAAATTTATAATTCCAATTTCAATCAAACATGCTAGAAATGCTCCAATTGAGCTAATTAGCTTATTGTGAGAATATTACAAACGTCTGACAAAACTGAAAAATGTAAATTTCCAATTTCAACCAAACATGCTAGAAATGCTCCAATTGAGCTAATTAGCTTATTGTGAGAATATTACAAACGTCTGACAAAACTGAAAAATGTAAATTTCCAATTTCAACCAAACATGCTAGAAATGCTCCAATTGAGCTAATTAGCTTATTGTGAGAATATTACAAACGTATGACAAAACTGAAAAATGTGAATTTCCAATTTCAACTAAACATGCTAGAAATGCTCCAATTGAGCTAATTAGCTTATTGTGAGAATATTGCAATTGTCTGACAAAAGTGAAAAATGTAAATTTCCAATTTCAACCAAACATGCTAGAAATGCTCCAATTGAGCTAATTAGCTTATTGTGAGAATATTGCAATTGTCTGACAAAAGTGAAAAATGTAAATTTCCAATTTCAACCAAACATGCTAGAAATGCTCCAATTGAGCTAATTAGCTTATTGTGAGAATATTACAAACGTCTGACAAAGCTGAAAAATGTAAATTTCCAATTTCAACCAAACATGCTAGAAATGCTCCAATTGAGCTAATTAGCTTATTGTGAGAATATTGCAATTGTCTGACAAAAGTGAAAAATGTAAATTTCCAATTTCAACCAAACATGCTAGAAATGCTCCAATTGAGCTAATTAGCTTATTGTGAGAATATTACAAACGTCTGACAAAACTGAAAAATGTAAATTTCCAATTTCAACCAAACATGCTAGAAATGCTCAAATTGCGCAAATAAGCCTACTGTAAGAATTTTACAAACGTCTGACAAAGCTGAAAAATGTAAATTTCCAATTTCAACCAAACATGCTAGAAATGCTCCAATTGAGCTAATTAGCTTATTGAGAGAATATTGCAATTGTCTGACAAAAGTGAAAAATGCAAATTTCCAATTTCAACTAAACATGCTAGAAATGCTCCAATTGAGCTAATTAGCTTATTTTGAGAATATTACAAACGTCTGACAAAACTGAAAAATGTAAATTTCCAATTTCAACCAAACATGCTAGAAATGCTCCAAATGCGGAAATAAGCTTACTGTAAGAAGTTTACAAACGTCTGACAAAACTGAAAAATGTAAATTTTCAATTTCAACCAAACATGCTAGAAATGCTCCAATTGAGCTAGTTAGCTTATTGTGAGAATATTACGAACGTCTGACAAAACTGAAAAATGTAAATTTCCAATTTCAACCAAACATGCTAGAAATGCTCCAATTGAGCTAATTAGCTTATTGTGAGAATATTACAAGTGTCTGACAAAAGTGAAAAATTTAAAATTCCAATTTCAATCAAACATGCTAGAAATGCTCCAATTGCGCAAACAAGCCTACTGTAAGAATTTTACAAATGTCTGACAAAACTGAAAATTTAAATTTTCAATTTCAACCAAACATGCTAGAAATGCTCCAATTGAGCTAATTAGCTTATTGTGAGAATATTACAAACGTCTGACAAAACTGAAAAATGTAAATTTCCAATTTCAACCAAACATGCTAGAAATGTTCCATTTGAGCTAATTAGGTTTTTGTGAGAATATTACAAACGTCTGACAAAACTGATAAATGTAAATTTCCAATTTCAACCAAACATGCTAGAAATGCTCCAATTGAGCTAATTAGCTTATTGTGAGAATATTACAAACGTCTGACAAAACTGAAAAGTGTAAATTTCCAATTTCAACCAAACATGCTAGAAATGCTCCAATTGAGCTAATTAGCTTATTGTGAGAATATTACAAACGTCTGACCAAACTGAAAAATGTAAATTTCCAATTTCAACCAAACATCCTAGAAATGCTCCAATTGAGCTAATTAGCTTATTGTGAGAATATTACAAACGTATGACAAAACTGAAAAATGTAAATTTCCAATTTCAACTAAACATGCTAGAAATGCTCCAATTGAGCTAATTAGCTTATTGTGAGAATATTGCGATTGTCTGACAAAAGTGAAAAATGTAAATTTCCAATTTCAACTAAACATGCTAGAAATGCTCCAATTGAGCTAATTAGCTTATTGTGAGAATATTGCAATTGTCTGACAAAAGTGAAAAATGTAAATTTCCAATTTCAACCAAACATGCTAGAAATGCTCCAATTGAGCTAATTAGCTTATTGTGAGAATATTACAAACGTCTGACAAAGCTGAAAAATGTAAATTTCCAATTTCAACCAAACATGCTAGAAATGCTCCAATTGAGCTAATTAGCTTATTGTGAGAATATTGCAATTGTCTGACAAAAGTGAAAAATGTAAATTTCCAATTTCAACCAAACATGCTAGAAATGCTCCAATTGAGCTAATTAGCTTATTGTGAGAATATTACAAACGTCTGACAAAACTGAAAAATGTAAAATTCCAATTTCAACCAAACATGCTAGAAATGCTCAAATTGCGCAAATAAGCCTACTGTAAGAATTTTACAAACGTCTGACAAAGCTGAAAAATGTAAATTTCCAATTTCAACCAAACATGCTAGAAATGCTCCAATTGAGCTAATTAGCTTATTGTGAGAATATTGCAATTGTCTGACAAAAGTGAAAAATGCAAATTTCCAATTTCAACTAAACATGCTAGAAATGCTCCAATTGAGCTAATTAGCTTATTGTGAGAATATTACAAACGTTTTACAAAAGTAAAAAATGTAAATTTCTGATTTCAACCAAACATGCTAGAAATGCTCCAATTGAGCTAATTAGCTTATTGTGAGAATATTACAAACGTCTGACAAAACTGAAAAATGTAAATTTCCAATTTCAACCAAACATGCTAGAAATGCTCCAATTGAGCTAATTAGCTTATTGTGAGAATATTACAAACGTCTGACAAAACTGAAAAATGTAAATTGCCAATTTCAACCAAACATGCTAGAAATGCTCCAATTGAGCTAATTAGCTTATTGTGAGAATATTGCAATTTTTTGACAAAAGTGAAAAATGTTAATTTCCAATTTCAACCAAACATGCTAGAAATGCTCCAATTGAGCTAATTAGCTTATTGTGAGAATATTACAAACGTCTGACAAAACTGAAAAATGTAAATTTCCAATTTCAACCAAACATGCTAGAAATGCTCCAATTGAGCTAATTAGCTTATTGTGAGAATATTACAAACGTCTGACCAAACTGAAAAATGTAAATTTCCAATTTCAACCAAACAAGCTAGAAATGCTCCAATTGAGCTAATTAGCTTATTGTGAGAATATTACAAACGTCTGACAAAACTGAAAAATAGAAATTTCCAATTTCAACCAAACATGCTAGAAATGCTCCAATTGCGCAAATAAGCCTACTGTAAGAATTTTACAAACGTCTGACAAAACTGAAAATTTAATTTTTCAATTTCAACCAAACATGCTAGAAATGCTCCAATTGAGCTAATTAGCTTATTGTGAGAATATTGCAATTGTTTGACAAAAGTGAAAAATGTAAATTTCCAATTTCAACCAAACATGCTAGAAATGCTCCAATTGAGCTAATTAGCTTATTGTGAGAATATTACAAACGTCTGACAAAACTGAAAAATGTAAATTTCCAATTTCAACCAAACATGCTAGAAATGCTCCAAATGCGGAAATAAGCTTACTGTAAGAAGTGTACAAACGTCTGACAAAACTGAAAAATGTAAATTTCCAATTTCAACCAAACATGCTAGAAATGCTCCAATTGAGCTAATTAGCTTATTGAGAGAATATTGCAATTGTCTGACAAAAGTGAAAAATGCAAATTTCCAATTTCAACTAAACATGCTAGAAATGCTCCAATTGAGCTAATTAGCTTATTGTGAGAATATTACAAACGTCTGACAAAACTGAAAAATGTAAATTTTCAATTTCAACCAAACATGCTAGAAATGCTCCAATTGAGCTAGTTAGCTTATTGTGAGAATATTACAAACCTCTGACAAAACTGAAAAATGTAAATTTTCAACTTCAACCAAACATGCTAGAAATGCTCCAATTGAGCTAATTAGCTTATTGTGAGAATATTACAAACGTCCGACAAAACTGAAAAATGTAAATTTCCAATTTCAACCAAACATGCTAGAAATGCTCCAATTGAGCTAATTAGCTTATTGTGAGAATATTACAAACGTATGACAAAACTGAAAAATGTAAATTTCCAATTTCAACCAAACATGCTAGAAATGCTCCAATTGAGCTAATTAGCTTATTGTGAGAATATTACAAACGTCTGACCAAACTGAAAAATAGAAATTTCCAATTTCAACCAAACATGCTAGAAATGCTCCAATTGAGCTAATTAGCTTATTGATAGAATATTGCAATTGTCTGACAAAAGTGAAAAATGTAAATTTCCAATTTCAACCAAACATGCTAGAAATGCTCCAATTGAGCTAATTAGCTTATTGTTAGAATATTACAAACGTCTGACAAAAGTGAAAAATGTAAATTTCCAATTTCAACCAAACATGCTAGAAATGCTCCAATTGAGCTAATTAGCTTATTGTGAGAATATTACAAACGTCTGACAAAACTGAAAAATGTAAATTTCCAATTTCAACCAAACATGCTAGAAATGCTCCAATTGAGCTAATTAGCTTATTGTGAGAATATTACAAACGTCTGACAAAAGTAAAAAATGTAAATTTCTGATTTCAACCAAACATGCTAGAAATGCTCCAATTGAGCTAATTAGCTTATTGTGAGAATATTACAAACGTCTGACAAAAGTGAAAAATGTAAATCTCCAATTTCAACCAAACATGCTAGAAATGTTCCAATTGAGCTAATTAGCTTATTGTGAGAATATTGCAAATGTCTGACAAAAGTGAAAAATGTAAATTTCCAATTTCAACCAAACATGCTAGAAATGCTCCAATTGTGCTAATTAGCTTATTGTGAGAATATTACAAACGTCTGACAAAACTGAAAAATGTAAATTTCCAATTTCAACCAAACATGCTAGAAATGCTCCAATTGTGCTAATTAGCTTATTGTGAGAATATTACAAACGTCTGACAAAACTGAAAAATGTAAATTTCCAATTTCAACCAAACATGCTAGAAATGCTCCAATTGTGCTAATTAGCTTATTGTGAGAATATTACAAACGTCTGACAAAAGTGAAAAATGTAAATTTCCAATTTCAACCAAACATGCTAGAAATGCTCCAATTGAGCTAATTAGCTTATTGTGAGAATATTACAAACGTCTGACAAAAGTGAAAAATTTATAATTCCAATTTCAATCAAACATGCTAGAAATGCTCCAATTGAGCTAATTAGCTTATTGTGAGAATATTACAAACGTCTGACAAAACTGAAAAATGTAAATTTCCAATTTCAACCAAACATGCTAGAAATGCTCCAATTGAGCTAATTAGCTTATTGTGAGAATATTACAAACGTCTGACAAAACTGAAAAATGTAAATTTCCAATTTCAACCAAACATGCTAGAAATGCTCCAATTGAGCTAATTAGCTTATTGTGAGAATATTACAAACGTATGACAAAACTGAAAAATGTGAATTTCCAATTTCAACTAAACATGCTAGAAATGCTCCAATTGAGCTAATTAGCTTATTGTGAGAATATTGCAATTGTCTGACAAAAGTGAAAAATGTAAATTTCCAATTTCAACCAAACATGCTAGAAATGCTCCAATTGAGCTAATTAGCTTATTGTGAGAATATTGCAATTGTCTGACAAAAGTGAAAAATGTAAATTTCCAATTTCAACCAAACATGCTAGAAATGCTCCAATTGAGCTAATTAGCTTATTGTGAGAATATTACAAACGTCTGACAAAGCTGAAAAATGTAAATTTCCAATTTCAACCAAACATGCTAGAAATGCTCCAATTGAGCTAATTAGCTTATTGTGAGAATATTGCAATTGTCTGACAAAAGTGAAAAATGTAAATTTCCAATTTCAACCAAACATGCTAGAAATGCTCCAATTGAGCTAATTAGCTTATTGTGAGAATATTACAAACGTCTGACAAAACTGAAAAATGTAAATTTCCAATTTCAACCAAACATGCTAGAAATGCTCAAATTGCGCAAATAAGCCTACTGTAATAATTTTACAAACGTCTGACAAAGCTGAAAAATGTAAATTTCCAATTTCAACCAAACATGCTAGAAATGCTCCAAATGAGCTAATTAGCTTATTGAGAGAATATTGCAATTGTCTGACAAAAGTGAAAAATGCAAATTTCCAATTTCAACTAAACATGCTAGAAATGCTCCAATTGAGCTAATTAGCTTATTTTGAGAATATTACAAACGTCTGACAAAACTGAAAAATGTAAATTTCCAATTTCAACCAAACATGCTAGAAATGCTCCAAATGCGGAAATAAGCTTACTGTAAGAAGTGTACAAACGTCTGACAAAACTGAAAAATGTAAATTTTCAATTTCAACCAAACATGCTAGAAATGCTCCAATTGAGCTAGTTAGCTTATTGTGAGAATATTACGAACGTCTGACAAAACTGAAAAATGTAAATTTCCAATTTCAACCAAACATGCTAGAAATGCTCCAATTGAGCTAATTAGCTTATTGTGAGAATATTACAAACGTCTGACAAAAGTGAAAAATTTAAAATTCCAATTTCAATCAAACATGCTAGAAATGCTCCAATTGCGCAAATAAGCCTACTGTAAGAATTTTACAAATGTCTGACAAAACTGAAAATTTAAGTTTTCAATTTCAACCAAACATGCTAGAAATGCTCCAATTGAGCTAATTAGCTTATTGTGAGAATATTACAAACGTCTGACAAAACTGAAAAATGTAAATTTCCAATTTCAACCAAACATGCTAGAAATGCTCCATTTGAGCTAATTAGCTTTTTGTGAGAATATTACAAACGTCTGACAAAACTGATAAATGTAAATTTCCAATTTCAACCAAACATGCTAGAAATGCTCCAATTGAGCTAATTAGCTTATTGTGAGAATATTACAAACGTCTGACAAAACTGAAAAGTGTAAATTTCCAATTTCAACCAAACATGCTAGAAATGCTCCAATTGAGCTAATTAGCTTATTGTGAGAATATTACAAACGTCTGACCAAACTGAAAAATGTAAATTTCCAATTTCAACCAAACATGCTAGAAATGCTCCAATTGAGCTAATTAGCTTATTGTGAGAATATTACAAACGTATGACAAAACTGAAAAATGTAAATTTCCAATTTCAACTAAACATGCTAGAAATGCTCCAATTGAGCTAATTAGCTTATTGTGAGAATATTGCGATTGTCTGACAAAAGTGAAAAATGTAAATTTCCAATTTCAACTAAACATGCTAGAAATGCTCCAATTGAGCTAATTAGCTTATTGTGAGAATATTGCAATTGTCTGACAAAAGTGAAAAATGTAAATTTCCAATTTCAACCAAACATGCTAGAAATGCTCCAATTGAGCTAATTAGCTTATTGTGAGAATATTACAAACGTCTGACAAAGCTGAAAAATGTAAATTTCCAATTTCAACCAAACATGCTAGAAATGCTCCAATTGAGCTAATTAGCTTATTGTGAGAATATTGCAATTGTCTGACAAAAGTGAAAAATGTAAATTTCCAATTTCAACCAAACATGCTAGAAATGCTCTAATTGAGCTAATTAGCTTATTGTGAGAATATTACAAACGTCTGACAAAACTGAAAAATGTAAAGTTCCAATTTCAACCAAACATGCTAGAAATGCTCAAATTGCGCAAATAAGCCTACTGTAAGAATTTTACAAACGTCTGACAAAGCTGAAAAATGTAAATTTCCAATTTCAACCAAACATGCTAGAAATGCTCCAATTGAGCTAATTAGCTTATTGAGAGAATATTGCAATTGTCTGACAAAAGTGAAAAATGCAAATTTCCAATTTCAACTAAACATGCTAGAAATGCTCCAATTGAGCTAATTAGCTTATTTTCAGAATATTACAAACGTATGACAAAACTGAAAAATGTAAATTTCCAATTTCAACCAAACATGCTAGAAATGCTCCAAATGCGGAAATAAGCTTACTGTAAGAAGTGTACAAACGTCTGACAAAACTGAAAAATGTAAATTTCCAATTTCAACCAAACACGCTAGAAATGCTCCAATTGAGCTAATTAGCTTATTGAGAGAATATTGCAATTGTCTGACAAAAGTGAAAAATGCAAATTTCCAATTTCAACTAAACATGCTAGAAATGCTCCAATTGAGCTAATTAGCTTATTGTGAGAATATTACAAACGTCTGACAAAACTGAAAAATGTAAACTTTCAATTTCAACCAAACATGCTAGAAATGCTCCAATTGAGCTAGTTAGCTTATTGTGAGAATATTACAAACCTCTGACAAAACTGAAAAATGTAAATTTTCAACTTCAACCAAACATGCTAGAAATGCTCCAATTGAGCTAATTAGCTTATTGTGAGAATATTACAAACGTCCGACAAAAGTGAAAAATGTAAATTTCCAATTTCAACCAAACATGCTAGAAATGCTCCAATTGAGCTAGTTAGCTTATTGTGAGAATATTACAAACGTCTGACCAAACTGAAAAATGTAAATTTCCAATTTCAACCAAACATGCTAGAAATGCTCCAATTGAGCTAATTAGCTTATTGTGAGAATATTACAAACGTTTGACAAAAGTGAAAAATGTAAATTTCCAATTTCAACCAAACATGCTAGAAATGCTCCAATTGAGCTAATTAGCTTATTGTGAGAATATTACAAACGTCTGACAAAACTGAAAAATGTAAATTTCCAATTTCAACCAAACATGCTAGAAATGCTCCAATTGAGCTAATTAGCTTATTGTGAGAATATTGCAATTGTCTGACAAAAGCGAAAAATGTAAATTTCCAATTTCAACCAAACATGCTAGAAATGCTCCAATTGGGCTAATTAGCTTATTGTGAGAATATTACAAACGTCTGACAAAAGTAAAAAATGTAAATTTCTGATTTCAACCAAACATGCTAGAAATGTTCCAATTGAGCTAATTAGCTTATTGTGAGAATATTGCAAATGTCTGACAAAAGTGAAAAATGTAAATTTCCAATTTCAACCAAACATGCTAGAAATGCTCCAATTGAGCTAATTAGCTTATTGTGAGAATATTACAAACGTCTGACAAAAGTGAAAAATTTAGAATTCCAATTTCAATCAAACATGCTAGAAATGCTCCAATTGCGCAAATAAGCCTACTGTAAGAATTTTACAAACGTCTGACAAAACTGAAAATTTAAATTTTCAATTTCAACCAAACATGCTAGAAATGCTCCAATTGAGCTAATTAGCTTATTGTGAGAATATTGCAATTTTTTGACCAAAGTGAAAAATGTAAATTTCCAATTTCAACCAAACATGCTAGAAATGCTCCAATTGAGCTAATTAGCTTATTGTGAGAATATTACAAACGTCTGACAAAACTGAAAAATGTAAATTTCCAATTTCAACCAAACATGCTAGAAATGCTCCAATTGAACTAATTAGCTTATTGTGAGAATATTACAAACGTCTGACCAAACTGAAAAATGTAAATTTCCAATTTCAACCAAACAAGCTAGAAATGCTCCAATTGAGCTAATTAGCTTATTGTGAGAATATTACAAACGTCTGACAAAACTGAAAAATAGAAATTTCCAATTTCAACCAAACATGCTAGAAATGCTCCAATTGAGCTAATTAGCTTATTGATAGAATATTGCAATTGTCTGACAAAAGTGAAAAATGTAAATTTCCAATTTCAACCAAACATGCTAGAAATGCTCCAATTGAGCTAATTAGCTTATTGTTAGAATATTACAAACGTCTGACAAAACTGAAAAATGTAAATTTTCAACTTCAACCAAACATGCTAGAAATGCTCCAATTGAGCTAATTAGCTTATTGTGAGAATATTACAAACGTCCGACAAAACTGAAAAATGTAAATTTCCAATTTCAACCAAACATGCTAGAAATGCTCCAATTGAGCTAATTAGCTTATTGTGAGAATATTACAAACGTATGACAAAACTGAAAAATGTAAATTTCCAATTTCAACCAAACATGCTAGAAATGCTCCAATTGTGCTAATTAGCTTATTGTGAGAATATTACAAACGTCTGACCAAACTGAAAAATGTAAATTTCCAATTTCAACCAAACAAGCTAGAAATGCTCCAATTGAGCTAATTAGCTTATTGTGAGAATATTACAAACGTCTGACAAAACTGAAAAATAGAAATTTCCAATTTCAACCAAACATGCTAGAAATGCTCCAATTGAGCTAATTAGCTTATTGATAGAATATTGCAATTGTCTGACAAAAGTGAAAAATGTAAATTTCCAATTTCAACCAAACATGCTAGAAATGCTCCAATTGAGCTAATTAGCTTATTGTTAGAATATTACAAACGTCTGACAAAAGTGAAAAATGTAAATTTCCAATTTCAACCAAACATGCTAGAAATGCTCCAATTGAGCTAATTAGCTTATTGTGAGAATATTACAAACGTCTGACAAAAGTGAAAAATTTATAATTCCAATTTCAATCAAACATGCTAGAAATGCTCCAATTGAGCTAATTAGCTTATTGTGAGAATATTACAAACGTCTGACAAAACTGAAAAATGTAAATTTCCAATTTCAACCAAACATGCTAGAAATGCTCCAATTGAGCTAATTAGCTTATTGTGAGAATATTACAAACGTCTGACAAAACTGAAAAATGTAAATTTCCAATTTCAACCAAACATGCTAGAAATGCTCCAATTGAGCTAATTAGCTTATTGTGAGAATATTACAAACGTATGACAAAACTGAAAAATGTGAATTTCCAATTTCAACTAAACATGCTAGAAATGCTCCAATTGAGCTAATTAGCTTATTGTGAGAATATTGCAATTGTCTGACAAAAGTGAAAAATGTAAATTTCCAATTTCAACCAAACATGCTAGAAATGCTCCAATTGAGCTAATTAGCTTATTGTGAGAATATTGCAATTGTCTGACAAAAGTGAAAAATGTAAATTTCCAATTTCAACCAAACATGCTAGAAATGCTCCAATTGAGCTAATTAGCTTATTGTGAGAATATTACAAACGTCTGACAAAGCTGAAAAATGTAAATTTCCAATTTCAACCAAACATGCTAGAAATGCTCCAATTGAGCTAATTAGCTTATTGTGAGAATATTGCAATTGTCTGACAAAAGTGAAAAATGTAAATTTCCAATTTCAACCAAACATGCTAGAAATGCTCCAATTGAGCTAATTAGCTTATTGTGAGAATATTACAAACGTCTGACAAAACTGAAAAATGTAAATTTCCAATTTCAACCAAACATGCTAGAAATGCTCAAATTGCGCAAATAAGCCTACTGTAATAATTTTACAAACGTCTGACAAAGCTGAAAAATGTAAATTTCCAATTTCAACCAAACATGCTAGAAATGCTCCAAATGAGCTAATTAGCTTATTGAGAGAATATTGCAATTGTCTGACAAAAGTGAAAAATGCAAATTTCCAATTTCAACTAAACATGCTAGAAATGCTCCAATTGAGCTAATTAGCTTATTTTGAGAATATTACAAACGTCTGACAAAACTGAAAAATGTAAATTTCCAATTTCAACCAAACATGCTAGAAATGCTCCAAATGCGGAAATAAGCTTACTGTAAGAAGTGTACAAACGTCTGACAAAACTGAAAAATGTAAATTTTCAATTTCAACCAAACATGCTAGAAATGCTCCAATTGAGCTAGTTAGCTTATTGTGAGAATATTACGAACGTCTGACAAAACTGAAAAATGTAAATTTCCAATTTCAACCAAACATGCTAGAAATGCTCCAATTGAGCTAATTAGCTTATTGTGAGAATATTACAAACGTCTGACAAAAGTGAAAAATTTAAAATTCCAATTTCAATCAAACATGCTAGAAATGCTCCAATTGCGCAAATAAGCCTACTGTAAGAATTTTACAAATGTCTGACAAAACTGAAAA
Organism: Watersipora subatra; assembly: GCF_963576615.1. Taxonomy (NCBI): domain Eukaryota; kingdom Metazoa; phylum Bryozoa; class Gymnolaemata; order Cheilostomatida; family Watersiporidae; genus Watersipora; species Watersipora subatra. The sequence goes on along the minus strand of NW_027045217.1, from coordinate 135,255 downwards.
TTTAAGTTTTCAATTTCAACCAAACATGCTAGAAATGCTCCAATTGAGCTAATTAGCTTATTGTGAGAATATTACAAACGTCTGACAAAACTGAAAAATGTAAATTTCCAATTTCAACCAAACATGCTAGAAATGCTCCATTTGAGCTAATTAGCTTTTTGTGAGAATATTACAAACGTCTGACAAAACTGATAAATGTAAATTTCCAATTTCAACCAAACATGCTAGAAATGCTCCAATTGAGCTAATTAGCTTATTGTGAGAATATTACAAACGTCTGACAAAACTGAAAAGTGTAAATTTCCAATTTCAACCAAACATGCTAGAAATGCTCCAATTGAGCTAATTAGCTTATTGTGAGAATATTACAAACGTCTGACCAAACTGAAAAATGTAAATTTCCAATTTCAACCAAACATGCTAGAAATGCTCCAATTGAGCTAATTAGCTTATTGTGAGAATATTACAAACGTATGACAAAACTGAAAAATGTAAATTTCCAATTTCAACTAAACATGCTAGAAATGCTCCAATTGAGCTAATTAGCTTATTGTGAGAATATTGCGATTGTCTGACAAAAGTGAAAAATGTAAATTTCCAATTTCAACTAAACATGCTAGAAATGCTCCAATTGAGCTAATTAGCTTATTGTGAGAATATTGCAATTGTCTGACAAAAGTGAAAAATGTAAATTTCCAATTTCAACCAAACATGCTAGAAATGCTCCAATTGAGCTAATTAGCTTATTGTGAGAATATTACAAACGTCTGACAAAGCTGAAAAATGTAAATTTCCAATTTCAACCAAACATGCTAGAAATGCTCCAATTGAGCTAATTAGCTTATTGTGAGAATATTGCAATTGTCTGACAAAAGTGAAAAATGTAAATTTCCAATTTCAACCAAACATGCTAGAAATGCTCTAATTGAGCTAATTAGCTTATTGTGAGAATATTACAAACGTCTGACAAAACTGAAAAATGTAAAGTTCCAATTTCAACCAAACATGCTAGAAATGCTCAAATTGCGCAAATAAGCCTACTGTAAGAATTTTACAAACGTCTGACAAAGCTGAAAAATGTAAATTTCTAATTTCAACCAAACATGCTAGAAATGCTCCAATTGAGCTAATTAGCTTATTGAGAGAATATTGCAATTGTCTGACAAAAGTGAAAAATGCAAATTTCCAATTTCAACTAAACATGCTAGAAATGCTCCAATTGAGCTAATTAGCTTATTTTCAGAATATTACAAACGTATGACAAAACTGAAAAATGTAAATTTCCAATTTCAACCAAACATGCTAGAAATGCTCCAAATGCGGAAATAAGCTTACTGTAAGAAGTGTACAAACGTCTGACAAAACTGAAAAATGTAAATTTCCAATTTCAACCAAACACGCTAGAAATGCTCCAATTGAGCTAATTAGCTTATTGTGAGAATATTGCAATTGTCTGACAAAAGTGAAAAATGCAAATTTCCAATTTCAACTAAACATGCTAGAAATGCTCCAATTGAGCTAATTAGCTTATTGTGAGAATATTACAAACGTCTGACAAAACTGAAAAATGTAAACTTTCAATTTCAACCAAACATGCTAGAAATGCTCCAATTGAGCTAGTTAGCTTATTGTGAGAATATTACAAACCTCTGACAAAACTGAAAAATGTAAATTTTCAACTTCAACCAAACATGCTAGAAATGCTCCAATTGAGCTAATTAGCTTATTGTGAGAATATTACAAACGTCCGACAAAAGTGAAAAATGTAAATTTCCAATTTCAACCAAACATGCTAGAAATGCTCCAATTGAGCTAGTTAGCTTATTGTGAGAATATTACAAACGTCTGACCAAACTGAAAAATGTAAATTTCCAATTTCAACCAAACATGCTAGAAATGCTCCAATTGAGCTAATTAGCTTATTGTGAGAATATTACAAACGTTTGACAAAAGTGAAAAATGTAAATTTCCAATTTCAACCAAACATGCTAGAAATGCTCCAATTGAGCTAATTAGCTTATTGTGAGAATATTACAAACGTCTGACAAAACTGAAAAATGTAAATTGCCAATTTCAACCAAACATGCTAGAAATGCTCCAATTGAGCTAATTAGCTTATTGTGAGAATATTGCAATTGTCTGACAAAAGCGAAAAATGTAAATTTCCAATTTCAACCAAACATGCTAGAAATGCTCCAATTGAGCTAATTAGCTTATTGTGAGAATATTACAAACGTCTGACAAAAGTAAAAAATGTAAATTTCTGATTTCAACCAAACATGCTAGAAATGCTCCAATTGAGCTAATTAGCTTATTGTGAGAATATTACAAACGTCTGACAAAACTGAAAAATAGAAATTTCCAATTTCAACCAAACATGCTAGAAAGGCTCCAATTGAGCTAATTAGCTTATTGTGAGAATATTGCAATTGTCTGACAAAAGTGAAAAATAGAAATTTCCAATTTCAACCAAACATGCTAGAAATGTTCCAATTGAGCTAATTAGCTTATTGTGAGAATATTGCAATTGTCTGACAAAAGTGAAAAATAGAAATTTCCAATTTCAACCAAACATGCTAGAAATGTTCCAATTGAGCTAATTAGCTTATTGTGAGAATATTGCAAATGTCTGACAAAAGTGAAAAATGTAAATTTCCAATTTCAACCAAACATGCTAGAAATGCTCCAATTGAGCTAATTAGCTTATTGTGAGAATATTACAAACGTCTGACAAAAGTGAAAAATTTAGAATTCCAATTTCAATCAAACATGCTAGAAATGCTCCAATTGCGCAAATAAGCCTACTGTAAGAATTTTACAAACGTCTGACAAAACTGAAAATTTAAATTTTCAATTTCAACCAAACATGCTAGAAATGCTCCAATTGAGCTAATTAGCTTATTGTGAGAATATTGCAATTTTTTGACCAAAGTGAAAAATGTAAATTTCCAATTTCAACCAAACATGCTAGAAATGCTCCAATTGAGCTAATTAGCTTATTGTGAGAATATTACAAACGTCTGACAAAACTGAAAAATGTAAATTTCCAATTTCAACCAAACATGCTAGAAATGCTCCAATTGAACTAATTAGCTTATTGTGAGAATATTACAAACGTCTGACCAAACTGAAAAATGTAAATTTCCAATTTCAACCAAACAAGCTAGAAATGCTCCAATTGAGCTAATTAGCTTATTGTGAGAATATTACAAACGTCTGACAAAACTGAAAAATAGAAATTTCCAATTTCAACCAAACATGCTAGAAATGCTCCAATTGAGCTAATTAGCTTATTGATAGAATATTGCAATTGTCTGACAAAAGTGAAAAATGTAAATTTCCAATTTCAACCAAACATGCTAGAAATGCTCCAATTGAGCTAATTAGCTTATTGTTAGAATATTACAAACGTCTGACAAAACTGAAAAATGTAAATTTTCAACTTCAACCAAACATGCTAGAAATGCTCCAATTGAGCTAATTAGCTTATTGTGAGAATATTACAAACGTCCGACAAAACTGAAAAATGTAAATTTCCAATTTCAACCAAACATGCTAGAAATGCTCCAATTGAGCTAATTAGCTTATTGTGAGAATATTACAAACGTATGACAAAACTGAAAAATGTAAATTTCCAATTTCAACCAAACATGCTAGAAATGCTCCAATTGAGCTAATTAGCTTATTGTGAGAATATTACAAACGTCTGACCAAACTGAAAAATGTAAATTTCCAATTTCAACCAAACAAGCTAGAAATGCTCCAATTGAGCTAATTAGCTTATTGTGAGAATATTACAAACGTCTGACAAAACTGAAAAATAGAAATTTCCAATTTCAACCAAACATGCTAGAAATGCTCCAATTGAGCTAATTAGCTTATTGATAGAATATTGCAATTGTCTGACAAAAGTGAAAAATGTAAATTTCCAATTTCAACCAAACATGCTAGAAATGCTCCAATTGAGCTAATTAGCTTATTGTTAGAATATTACAAACGTCTGACAAAAGTGAAAAATGTAAATTTCCAATTTCAACCAAACATGCTAGAAATGCTCCAATTGAGCTAATTAGCTTATTGTGAGAATATTACAAACGTCTGACAAAACTGAAAAATGTAAATTTCCAATTTCAACCAAACATGCTAGAAATGCTCCAATTGAGCTAATTAGCTTATTGTGAGAATATTACAAACGTCTGACAAAAGTAAAAAATGTAAATTTCTGATTTCAACCAAACATGCTAGAAATGCTCCAATTGAGCTAATTAGCTTATTGTGAGAATATTACAAACGTCTGACAAAAGTGAAAAATGTAAATCTCCAATTTCAACCAAACATGCTAGAAATGTTCCAATTGAGCTAATTAGCTTATTGTGAGAATATTGCAAATGTCTGACAAAAGTGAAAAATGTAAATTTCCAATTTCAACCAAACATGCTAGAAATGCTCCAATTGTGCTAATTAGCTTATTGTGAGAATATTACAAACGTCTGACAAAACTGAAAAATGTAAATTTCCAATTTCAACCAAACATGCTAGAAATGCTCCAATTGTGCTAATTAGCTTATTGTGAGAATATTACAAACGTCTGACAAAACTGAAAAATGTAAATTTCCAATTTCAACCAAACATGCTAGAAATGCTCCAATTGTGCTAATTAGCTTATTGTGAGAATATTACAAACGTCTGACAAAAGTGAAAAATGTAAATTTCCAATTTCAACCAAACATGCTAGAAATGCTCCAATTGAGCTAATTAGCTTATTGTGAGAATATTACAAACGTCTGACAAAAGTGAAAAATTTATAATTCCAATTTCAATCAAACATGCTAGAAATGCTCCAATTGAGCTAATTAGCTTATTGTGAGAATATTGCAATTGTCTGACAAAAGTGAAAAATGTAAATTTCCAATTTCAACCAAACATGCTAGAAATGCTCTAATTGAGCTAATTAGCTTATTGTGAGAATATTACAAACGTCTGACAAAACTAAAAAATGTAAATTTCCAATTTCAACCAAACATGCTAGAAATGCTCAAATTGCGCAAATAAGCCTACTGTAAGAATTTTACAAACGTCTGACAAAGCTGAAAAATGTAAATTTCCAATTTCAACCAAACATGCTAGAAATGCTCCAATTGAGCTAATTAGCTTATTGTGAGAATATTACAAACGTCTGACAAAACTGAAAAATAGAAATTTCCAATTTCAACCAAACATGCTAGAAAGGCTCCAATTGAGCTAATTAGCTTATTGTGAGAATATTGCAATTGTCTGACAAAAGTGAAAAATAGAAATTTCCAATTTCAACCAAACATGCTAGAAATGTTCCAATTGAGCTAATTAGCTTATTGTGAGAATATTGCAATTGTCTGACAAAAGTGAAAAATAGAAATTTCCAATTTCAACCAAACATGCTAGAAATGTTCCAATTGAGCTAATTAGCTTATTGTGAGAATATTGCAAATGTCTGACAAAAGTGAAAAATGTAAATTTCCAATTTCAACCAAACATGCTAGAAATGCTCCAATTGAGCTAATTAGCTTATTGTGAGAATATTACAAACGTCTGACAAAAGTGAAAAATTTAGAATTCCAATTTCAATCAAACATGCTAGAAATGCTCCAATTGCGCAAATAAGCCTACTGTAAGAATTTTACAAACGTCTGACAAAACTGAAAATTTAAATTTTCAATTTCAACCAAACATGCTAGAAATGCTCCAATTGAGCTAATTAGCTTATTGTGAGAATATTGCAATTTTTTGACCAAAGTGAAAAATGTAAATTTCCAATTTCAACCAAACATGCTAGAAATGCTCCAATTGAGCTAATTAGCTTATTGTGAGAATATTACAAACGTCTGACAAAACTGAAAAATGTAAATTTCCAATTTCAACCAAACATGCTAGAAATGCTCCAATTGAACTAATTAGCTTATTGTGAGAATATTACAAACGTCTGACCAAACTGAAAAATGTAAATTTCCAATTTCAACCAAACAAGCTAGAAATGCTCCAATTGAGCTAATTAGCTTATTGTGAGAATATTACAAACGTCTGACAAAACTGAAAAATAGAAATTTCCAATTTCAACCAAACATGCTAGAAATGCTCCAATTGAGCTAATTAGCTTATTGATAGAATATTGCAATTGTCTGACAAAAGTGAAAAATGTAAATTTCCAATTTCAACCAAACATGCTAGAAATGCTCCAATTGAGCTAATTAGCTTATTGTTAGAATATTACAAACGTCTGACAAAACTGAAAAATGTAAATTTTCAACTTCAACCAAACATGCTAGAAATGCTCCAATTGAGCTAATTAGCTTATTGTGAGAATATTACAAACGTCCGACAAAACTGAAAAATGTAAATTTCCAATTTCAACCAAACATGCTAGAAATGCTCCAATTGAGCTAATTAGCTTATTGTGAGAATATTACAAACGTATGACAAAACTGAAAAATGTAAATTTCCAATTTCAACCAAACATGCTAGAAATGCTCCAATTGAGCTAATTAGCTTATTGTGAGAATATTACAAACGTCTGACCAAACTGAAAAATGTAAATTTCCAATTTCAACCAAACAAGCTAGAAATGCTCCAATTGAGCTAATTAGCTTATTGTGAGAATATTACAAACGTCTGACAAAACTGAAAAATAGAAATTTCCAATTTCAACCAAACATGCTAGAAATGCTCCAATTGAGCTAATTAGCTTATTGATAGAATATTGCAATTGTCTGACAAAAGTGAAAAATGTAAATTTCCAATTTCAACCAAACATGCTAGAAATGCTCCAATTGAGCTAATTAGCTTATTGTTAGAATATTACAAACGTCTGACAAAAGTGAAAAATGTAAATTTCCAATTTCAACCAAACATGCTAGAAATGCTCCAATTGAGCTAATTAGCTTATTGTGAGAATATTACAAACGTCTGACAAAACTGAAAAATGTAAATTTCCAATTTCAACCAAACATGCTAGAAATGCTCCAATTGAGCTAATTAGCTTATTGTGAGAATATTACAAACGTCTGACAAAAGTAAAAAATGTAAATTTCTGATTTCAACCAAACATGCTAGAAATGCTCCAATTGAGCTAATTAGCTTATTGTGAGAATATTACAAACGTCTGACAAAAGTGAAAAATGTAAATCTCCAATTTCAACCAAACATGCTAGAAATGTTCCAATTGAGCTAATTAGCTTATTGTGAGAATATTGCAAATGTCTGACAAAAGTGAAAAATGTAAATTTCCAATTTCAACCAAACATGCTAGAAATGCTCCAATTGTGCTAATTAGCTTATTGTGAGAATATTACAAACGTCTGACAAAACTGAAAAATGTAAATTTCCAATTTCAACCAAACATGCTAGAAATGCTCCAATTGTGCTAATTAGCTTATTGTGAGAATATTACAAACGTCTGACAAAACTGAAAAATGTAAATTTCCAATTTCAACCAAACATGCTAGAAATGCTCCAATTGTGCTAATTAGCTTATTGTGAGAATATTACAAACGTCTGACAAAAGTGAAAAATGTAAATTTCCAATTTCAACCAAACATGCTAGAAATGCTCCAATTGAGCTAATTAGCTTATTGTGAGAATATTACAAACGTCTGACAAAAGTGAAAAATTTATAATTCCAATTTCAATCAAACATGCTAGAAATGCTCCAATTGAGCTAATTAGCTTATTGTGAGAATATTGCAATTGTCTGACAAAAGTGAAAAATGTAAATTTCCAATTTCAACCAAACATGCTAGAAATGCTCTAATTGAGCTAATTAGCTTATTGTGAGAATATTACAAACGTCTGACAAAACTGAAAAATGTAAATTTCCAATTTCAACCAAACATGCTAGAAATGCTCAAATTGCGCAAATAAGCCTACTGTAAGAATTTTACAAACGTCTGACAAAGCTGAAAAATGTAAATTTCCAATTTCAACCAAACATGCTAGAAATGCTCCAATTGAGCTAATTAGCTTATTGAGAGAATATTGCAATTGTCTGACAAAAGTGAAAAATGCAAATTTCCAATTTCAACTAAACATGCTAGAAATGCTCCAATTGAGCTAATTAGCTTATTTTCAGAATATTACAAACGTATGACAAAACTGAAAAATGTAAATTTCCAATTTCAACCAAACATGCTAGAAATGCTCCAAATGCGGAAATAAGCTTACTGTAAGAAGTGTACAAACGTCTGACAAAACTGAAAAATGTAAATTTCCAATTTCAACCAAACACGCTAGAAATGCTCCAATTGAGCTAATTAGCTTATTGAGAGAATATTGCAATTGTCTGACAAAAGTGAAAAATGCAAATTTCCAATTTCAACTAAACATGCTAGAAATGCTCCAATTGAGCTAATTAGCTTATTGTGAGAATATTACAAACGTCTGACAAAACTGAAAAATGTAAACTTTCAATTTCAACCAAACATGCTAGAAATGCTCCAATTGAGCTAGTTAGCTTATTGTGAGAATATTACAAACCTCTGACAAAACTGAAAAATGTAAATTTTCAACTTCAACCAAACATGCTAGAAATGCTCCAATTGAGCTAATTAGCTTATTGTGAGAATATTACAAACGTCCGACAAAAGTGAAAAATGTAAATTTCCAATTTCAACCAAACATGCTAGAAATGCTCCAATTGAGCTAGTTAGCTTATTGTGAGAATATTACAAACGTCTGACCAAACTGAAAAATGTAAATTTCCAATTTCAACCAAACATGCTAGAAATGCTCCAATTGAGCTAATTAGCTTATTGTGAGAATATTACAAACGTTTGACAAAAGTGAAAAATGTAAATTTCCAATTTCAACCAAACATGCTAGAAATGCTCCAATTGAGCTAATTAGCTTATTGTGAGAATATTACAAACGTCTGACAAAACTGAAAAATGTAAATTGCCAATTTCAACCAAACATGCTAGAAATGCTCCAATTGAGCTAATTAGCTTATTGTGAGAATATTGCAATTGTCTGACAAAAGCGAAAAATGTAAATTTCCAATTTCAACCAAACATGCTAGAAATGCTCCAATTGAGCTAATTAGCTTATTGTGAGAATATTACAAACGTCTGACAAAAGTAAAAAATGTAAATTTCTGATTTCAACCAAACATGCTAGAAATGCTCCAATTGAGCTAATTAGCTTATTGTGAGAATATTACAAACGTCTGACAAAACTGAAAAATAGAAATTTCCAATTTCAACCAAACATGCTAGAAAGGCTCCAATTGAGCTAATTAGCTTATTGTGAGAATATTGCAATTGTCTGACAAAAGTGAAAAATAGAAATTTCCAATTTCAACCAAACATGCTAGAAATGCTCAAATTGCGCAAATAAGCCTACTGTAAGAATTTTACAAACGTCTGACAAAGCTGAAAAATGTAAATTTCCAATTTCAACCAAACATGCTAGAAATGCTCCAATTGTGCTAATTAGCTTATTGTGAGAATATTACAAACGTCTGACAAAACTGAAAAATGTAAATTTCCAATTTCAACCAAACATGCTAGAAATGCTCCAATTGTGCTAATTAGCTTATTGTGAGAATATTACAAACGTCTGACAAAAGTGAAAAATGTAAATTTCCAATTTCAACCAAACATGCTAGAAATGCTCCAATTGAGCTAATTAGCTTATTGTGAGAATATTACAAACGTCTGACAAAAGTGAAAAATTTATAATTCCAATTTCAATCAAACATGCTAGAAATGCTCCAATTGAGCTAATTAGCTTATTGTGAGAATATTGCAATTGTCTGACAAAAGTGAAAAATGTAAATTTCCAATTTCAACCAAACATGCTAGAAATGCTCTAATTGAGCTAATTAGCTTATTGTGAGAATATTACAAACGTCTGACAAAACTGAAAAATGTAAATTTCCAATTTCAACCAAACATGCTAGAAATGCTCAAATTGCGCAAATAAGCCTACTGTAAGAATTTTACAAACGTCTGACAAAGCTGAAAAATGTAAATTTCCAATTTCAACCAAACATGCTAGAAATGCTCCAATTGAGCTAATTAGCTTATTGAGAGAATATTGCAATTGTCTGACAAAAGTGAAAAATGCAAATTTCCAATTTCAACTAAACATGCTAGAAATGCTCCAATTGAGCTAATTAGCTTATTTTCAGAATATTACAAACGTATGACAAAACTGAAAAATGTAAATTTCCAATTTCAACCAAACATGCTAGAAATGCTCCAAATGCGGAAATAAGCTTACTGTAAGAAGTGTACAAACGTCTGACAAAACTGAAAAATGTAAATTTCCAATTTCAACCAAACACGCTAGAAATGCTCCAATTGAGCTAATTAGCTTATTGAGAGAATATTGCAATTGTCTGACAAAAGTGAAAAATGCAAATTTCCAATTTTAACTAAACATGCTAGAAATGCTCCAATTGAGCTAATTAGCTTATTGTGAGAATATTACAAACGTCTGACAAAACTGAAAAATGTAAACTTTCAATTTCAACCAAACATGCTAGAAATGCTCCAATTGAGCTAGTTAGCTTATTGTGAGAATATTACAAACCTCTGACAAAACTGAAAAATGTAAATTTTCAACTTCAACCAAACATGCTAGAAATGCTCCAATTGAGCTAATTAGCTTATTGTGAGAATATTACAAACGTCCGACAAAAGTGAAAAATGTAAATTTCCAATTTCAACCAAACATGCTAGAAATGCTCCAATTGAGCTAGTTAGCTTATTGTGAGAATATTACAAACGTCTGACCAAACTGAAAAATGTAAATTTCCAATTTCAACCAAACATGCTAGAAATGCTCCAATTGAGCTAATTAGCTTATTGTGAGAATATTACAAACGTTTGACAAAAGTGAGAAATGTAAATTTCCAATTTCAACCAAACATGCTAGAAATGCTCCAATTGAGCTAATTAGCTTATTGTGAGAATATTACAAACGTCTGACAAAACTGAAAAATGTAAATTGCCAATTTCAACCAAACATGCTAGAAATGCTCCAATTGAGCTAATTAGCTTATTGTGAGAATATTGCAATTGTCTGACAAAAGCGAAAAATGTAAATTTCCAATTTCAACCAAACATGCTAGAAATGCTCCAATTGAGCTAATTAGCTTATTGTGAGAATATTGCAATTGTCTGACAAAAGCGAAAAATGTAAATTTCCAATTTCAACCAAACATGCTAGAAATGCTCCAATTGAGCTAATTAGCTTATTGTGAGAATATTACAAACGTCTGACAAAACTGAAAAATAGAAATTTCCAATTTCAACCAAACATGCTAGAAAGGCTCCAATTGAGCTAATTAGCTTATTGTGAGAATATTGCAATTGTCTGACAAAAGTGAAAAATAGAAATTTCCAATTTCAACCAAACATGCTAGAAATGCTCAAATTGCACAAATAAGCCTACTGTAAGAATTTTACAAACGTCTGACAAAGCTGAAAAATGTAAATTTCCAATTTCAACCAAACATGCTAGAAATGCTCCAATTGTGCTAATTAGCTTATTGTGAGAATATTACAAACGTCTGACAAAACTGAAAAATGTAAATTTCCAATTTCAACCAAACATGCTAGAAATGCTCCAATTGTGCTAATTGGCTTATTGTGAGAATATTACAAACGTCTGACAAAAGTGAAAAATGTAAATTTCCAATTTCAACCAAACATGCTAGAAATGCTCCAATTGAGCTAATTAGCTTATTGTGAGAATATTACAAACGTCTGACAAAAGCGAAAAATTTATAATTCCAATTTCAATCAAACATGCTAGAAATGCTCCAATTGAGCTAATTAGCTTATTGTGAGAATATTGCAATTGTCTGACAAAAGTGAAAAATGTAAATTTCCAATTTCAACCAAACATGCTAGAAATGCTCTAATTGAGCTAATTAGCTTATTGTGAGAATATTACAAACGTCTGACAAAACTGAAAAATGTAAATTTCCAATTTCAACCAAACATGCTAGAAATGCTCAAATTGCGCAAATAAGCCTACTGTAAGAATTTTACAAACGTCTGACAAAGCTGAAAAATGTAAATTTCCAATTTCAACCAAACATGCTAGAAATGCTCCAATTGAGCTAATTAGCTTATTGAGAGAATATTGCAATTGTCTGACAAAAGTGAAAAATGCAAATTTCCAATTTCAACTAAACATGCTAGAAATGCTCCAATTGAGCTAATTAGCTTATTTTCAGAATATTACAAACGTATGACAAAACTGAAAAATGTAAATTTCCAATTTCAACCAAACATGCTAGAAATGCTCCAAATGCGGAAATAAGCTTACTGTAAGAAGTGTACAAACGTCTGACAAAACTGAAAAATGTAAATTTCCAATTTCAACCAAACACGCTAGAAATGCTCCAATTGAGCTAATTAGCTTATTGAAAGAATATTGCAATTGTCTGACAAAAGTGAAAAATGCAAATTTCCAATTTTAACTAAACATGCTAGAAATGCTCCAATTGAGCTAATTAGCTTATTGTGAGAATATTACAAACGTCTGACAAAACTGAAAAATGTAAACTTTCAATTTTAATCAAACATGCTAGAAATGCTCCAATTGAGCTAGTTAGCTTATTGTGAGAATATTACAAACCTCTGACAAAACTGAAAAATGTAAATTTTCAACTTCAACCAAACATGCTAGAAATGCTCCAATTGAGCTAATTAGCTTATTGTGAGAATATTACAAACGTCCGACAAAAGTGAAAAATGTAAATTTCCAATTTCAACCAAACATGCTAGAAATGCTCCAATTGAGCTAGTTAGCTTATTGTGAGAATATTACAAACGTCTGACCAAACTGAAAAATGTAAATTTCCAATTTCAACCAAACATGCTAGAAATGCTCCAATTGAGCTAATTAGCTTATTGTGAGAATATTACAAACGTTTGACAAAAGTGAAAAATGTAAATTTCCAATTTCAACCAAACATGCTAGAAATGCTCCAATTGAGCTAATTAGCTTATTGTGAGAATATTACAAACGTCTGACAAAACTGAAAAATGTAAATTGCCAATTTCAACCAAACATGCTAGAAATGCTCCAATTGAGCTAATTAGCTTATTGTGAGAATATTGCAATTGTCTGACAAAAGCGAAAAATGTAAATTTCCAATTTCAACCAAACATGCTAGAAATGCTCCAATTGAGCTAATTAGCTTATTGTGAGAATATTACAAATGTCTGACAAAAGTAAAAAATGTAAATTTCTGATTTCAACCAAACATGCTAGAAATGCTCCAATTGAGCTAATTAGCTTATTGTGAGAATATTACAAACGTCTGACAAAACTGAAAAATAGAAATTTCCAATTTCAACCAAACATGCTAGAAAGGCTCCAATTGAGCTAATTAGCTTATTGTGAGAATATTGCAATTGTCTGACAAAAGTGAAAAATAGAAATTTCCAATTTCAACCAAACATGCTAGAAATGTTCCAATTGAGCTAATTAGCTTATTGTGAGAATATTGCAAATGTCTGACAAAAGTGAAAAATGTAAATTTCCAATTTCAACCAAACATGCTAGAAATGCTCCAATTGAGCTAATTAGCTTATTGTGAGAATATTACAAACGTCTGACAAAAGTGAAAAATTTAGAATTCCAATTTCAATCAAACATGCTAGAAATGCTCCAATTGCGCAAATAAGCCTACTGTAAGAATTTTACAAACGTCTGACAAAGCTGAAAAATGTAAATTTCCAATTTCAACCAAACATGCTAGAAATGCTCCAATTGAGCTAATTAGCTTATTGAGAGAATATTGCAATTGTCTGACAAAAGTGAAAAATGCAAATTTCCAATTTCAACTAAACATGCTAGAAATGCTCCAATTGAGCTAATTAGCTTATTTTCAGAATATTACAAACGTATGACAAAACTGAAAAATGTAAATTTCCAATTTCAACCAAACATGCTAGAAATGCTCCAAATGCGGAAATAAGCTTACTGTAAGAAGTGTACAAACGTCTGACAAAACTGAAAAATGTAAATTTCCAATTTCAACCAAACACGCTAGAAATGCTCCAATTGAGCTAATTAGCTTATTGAAAGAATATTGCAATTGTCTGACAAAAGTGAAAAATGCAAATTTCCAATTTTAACTAAACATGCTAGAAATGCTCCAATTGAGCTAATTAGCTTATTGTGAGAATATTACAAACGTCTGACAAAACTGAAAAATGTAAACTTTCAATTTCAATCAAACATGCTAGAAATGCTCCAATTGAGCTAGTTAGCTTATTGTGAGAATATTACAAACCTCTGACAAAACTGAAAAATGTAAATTTTCAACTTCAACCAAACATGCTAGAAATGCTCCAATTGAGCTAATTAGCTTATTGTGAGAATATTACAAACGTCCGACAAAAGTGAAAAATGTAAATTTCCAATTTCAACCAAACATGCTAGAAATGCTCCAATTGAGCTAGTTAGCTTATTGTGAGAATATTACAAACGTCTGACCAAACTGAAAAATGTAAATTTCCAATTTCAACCAAACATGCTAGAAATGCTCCAATTGAGCTATATAGCTTATTGTGAGAATATTACAAACGTTTGACAAAAGTGAAAAATGTAAATTTCCAATTTCAACCAAACATGCTAGAAATGCTCAAATTGCGCAAATAAGCCTACTGTAAGAATTTTACAAACGTCTGACAAAGCTGAAAAATGTAAATTTCCAATTTCAACCAAACATGCTAGAAATGCTCCAATTGAGCTAATTAGCTTATTGTGAGAATATTACAAACGTCTGACAAAACTGAAAAATAGAAATTTCCAATTTCAACCAAACATGCTAGAAAGGCTCCAATTGAGCTAATTAGCTTATTGTGAGAATATTGCAATTGTCTGACAAAAGTGAAAAATAGAAATTTCCAATTTCAACCAAACATGCTAGAAATGTTCCAATTGAGCTAATTAGCTTATTGTGAGAATATTGCAATTGTCTGACAAAAGTGAAAAATAGAAATTTCCAATTTCAACCAAACATGCTAGAAATGTTCCAATTGAGCTAATTAGCTTATTGTGAGAATATTGCAAATGTCTGACAAAAGTGAAAAATGTAAATTTCCAATTTCAACCAAACATGCTAGAAATGCTCCAATTGAGCTAATTAGCTTATTGTGAGAATATTACAAACGTCTGACAAAAGTGAAAAATTTAGAATTCCAATTTCAATCAAACATGCTAGAAATGCTCCAATTGCGCAAATAAGCCTACTGTAAGAATTTTACAAACGTCTGACAAAACTGAAAATTTAAATTTTCAATTTCAACCAAACATGCTAGAAATGCTCCAATTGAGCTAATTAGCTTATTGTGAGAATATTGCAATTTTTTGACCAAAGTGAAAAATGTAAATTTCCAATTTCAACCAAACATGCTAGAAATGCTCCAATTGAGCTAATTAGCTTATTGTGAGAATATTACAAACGTCTGACAAAACTGAAAAATGTAAATTTCCAATTTCAACCAAACATGCTAGAAATGCTCCAATTGAACTAATTAGCTTATTGTGAGAATATTACAAACGTCTGACCAAACTGAAAAATGTAAATTTCCAATTTCAACCAAACAAGCTAGAAATGCTCCAATTGAGCTAATTAGCTTATTGTGAGAATATTACAAACGTCTGACAAAACTGAAAAATAGAAATTTCCAATTTCAACCAAACATGCTAGAAATGCTCCAATTGAGCTAATTAGCTTATTGATAGAATATTGCAATTGTCTGACAAAAGTGAAAAATGTAAATTTCCAATTTCAACCAAACATGCTAGAAATGCTCCAATTGAGCTAATTAGCTTATTGTTAGAATATTACAAACGTCTGACAAAACTGAAAAATGTAAATTTTCAACTTCAACCAAACATGCTAGAAATGCTCCAATTGAGCTAATTAGCTTATTGTGAGAATATTACAAACGTCCGACAAAACTGAAAAATGTAAATTTCCAATTTCAACCAAACATGCTAGAAATGCTCCAATTGAGCTAATTAGCTTATTGTGAGAATATTACAAACGTATGACAAAACTGAAAAATGTAAATTTCCAATTTCAACCAAACATGCTAGAAATGCTCCAATTGAGCTAATTAGCTTATTGTGAGAATATTACAAACGTCTGACCAAACTGAAAAATGTAAATTTCCAATTTCAACCAAACAAGCTAGAAATGCTCCAATTGAGCTAATTAGCTTATTGTGAGAATATTACAAACGTCTGACAAAACTGAAAAATAGAAATTTCCAATTTCAACCAAACATGCTAGAAATGCTCCAATTGAGCTAATTAGCTTATTGATAGAATATTGCAATTGTCTGACAAAAGTGAAAAATGTAAATTTCCAATTTCAACCAAACATGCTAGAAATGCTCCAATTGAGCTAATTAGCTTATTGTTAGAATATTACAAACGTCTGACAAAAGTGAAAAATGTAAATTTCCAATTTCAACCAAACATGCTAGAAATGCTCCAATTGAGCTAATTAGCTTATTGTGAGAATATTACAAACGTCTGACAAAACTGAAAAATGTAAATTTCCAATTTCAACCAAACATGCTAGAAATGCTCCAATTGAGCTAATTAGCTTATTGTGAGAATATTACAAACGTCTGACAAAAGTAAAAAATGTAAATTTCTGATTTCAACCAAACATGCTAGAAATGCTCCAATTGAGCTAATTAGCTTATTGTGAGAATATTACAAACGTCTGACAAAAGTGAAAAATGTAAATCTCCAATTTCAACCAAACATGCTAGAAATGTTCCAATTGAGCTAATTAGCTTATTGTGAGAATATTGCAAATGTCTGACAAAAGTGAAAAATGTAAATTTCCAATTTCAACCAAACATGCTAGAAATGCTCCAATTGTGCTAATTAGCTTATTGTGAGAATATTACAAACGTCTGACAAAACTGAAAAATGTAAATTTCCAATTTCAACCAAACATGCTAGAAATGCTCCAATTGTGCTAATTAGCTTATTGTGAGAATATTACAAACGTCTGACAAAACTGAAAAATGTAAATTTCCAATTTCAACCAAACATGCTAGAAATGCTCCAATTGTGCTAATTAGCTTATTGTGAGAATATTACAAACGTCTGACAAAAGTGAAAAATGTAAATTTCCAATTTCAACCAAACATGCTAGAAATGCTCCAATTGAGCTAATTAGCTTATTGTGAGAATATTACAAACGTCTGACAAAAGTGAAAAATTTATAATTCCAATTTCAATCAAACATGCTAGAAATGCTCCAATTGAGCTAATTAGCTTATTGTGAGAATATTGCAATTGTCTGACAAAAGTGAAAAATGTAAATTTCCAATTTCAACCAAACATGCTAGAAATGCTCTAATTGAGCTAATTAGCTTATTGTGAGAATATTACAAACGTCTGACAAAACTGAAAAATGTAAATTTCCAATTTCAACCAAACATGCTAGAAATGCTCAAATTGCGCAAATAAGCCTACTGTAAGAATTTTACAAACGTCTGACAAAGCTGAAAAATGTAAATTTCCAATTTCAACCAAACATGCTAGAAATGCTCCAATTGAGCTAATTAGCTTATTGAGAGAATATTGCAATTGTCTGACAAAAGTGAAAAATGCAAATTTCCAATTTCAACTAAACATGCTAGAAATGCTCCAATTGAGCTAATTAGCTTATTTTCAGAATATTACAAACGTATGACAAAACTGAAAAATGTAAATTTCCAATTTCAACCAAACATGCTAGAAATGCTCCAAATGCGGAAATAAGCTTACTGTAAGAAGTGTACAAACGTCTGACAAAACTGAAAAATGTAAATTTCCAATTTCAACCAAACACGCTAGAAATGCTCCAATTGAGCTAATTAGCTTATTGAGAGAATATTGCAATTGTCTGACAAAAGTGAAAAATGCAAATTTCCAATTTCAACTAAACATGCTAGAAATGCTCCAATTGAGATAATTAGCTTATTGTGAGAATATTACAAACGTCTGACAAAACTGAAAAATGTAAACTTTCAATTTCAACCAAACATGCTAGAAATGCTCCAATTGAGCTAGTTAGCTTATTGTGAGAATATTACAAACCTCTGACAAAACTGAAAAATGTAAATTTTCAACTTCAACCAAACATGCTAGAAATGCTCCAATTGAGCTAATTAGCTTATTGTGAGAATATTACAAACGTCCGACAAAAGTGAAAAATGTAAATTTCCAATTTCAACCAAACATGCTAGAAATGCTCCAATTGAGCTAGTTAGCTTATTGTGAGAATATTACAAACGTCTGACCAAACTGAAAAATGTAAATTTCCAATTTCAACCAAACATGCTAGAAATGCTCCAATTGAGCTAATTAGCTTATTGTGAGAATATTACAAACGTTTGACAAAAGTGAAAAATGTAAATTTCCAATTTCAACCAAACATGCTAGAAATGCTCCAATTGAGCTAATTAGCTTATTGTGAGAATATTACAAACGTCTGACAAAACTGAAAAATGTAAATTGCCAATTTCAACCAAACATGCTAGAAATGCTCCAATTGAGCTAATTAGCTTATTGTGAGAATATTGCAATTGTCTGACAAAAGCGAAAAATGTAAATTTCCAATTTCAACCAAACATGCTAGAAATGCTCCAATTGAGCTAATTAGCTTATTGTGAGAATATTACAAACGTCTGACAAAAGTAAAAAATGTAAATTTCTGATTTCAACCAAACATGCTAGAAATGCTCCAATTGAGCTAATTAGCTTATTGTGAGAATATTACAAACGTCTGACAAAACTGAAAAATAGAAATTTCCAATTTCAACCAAACATGCTAGAAAGGCTCCAATTGAGCTAATTAGCTTATTGTGAGAATATTGCAATTGTCTGACAAAAGTGAAAAATAGAAATTTCCAATTTCAACCAAACATGCTAGAAATGCTCAAATTGCGCAAATAAGCCTACTGTAAGAATTTTACAAACGTCTGACAAAGCTGAAAAATGTAAATTTCCAATTTCAACCAAACATGCTAGAAATGCTCCAATTGTGCTAATTAGCTTATTGTGAGAATATTACAAACGTCTGACAAAACTGAAAAATGTAAATTTCCAATTTCAACCAAACATGCTAGAAATGCTCCAATTGTGCTAATTAGCTTATTGTGAGAATATTACAAACGTCTGACAAAAGTGAAAAATGTAAATTTCCAATTTCAACCAAACATGCTAGAAATGCTCCAATTGAGCTAATTAGCTTATTGTGAGAATATTACAAACGTCTGACAAAAGTGAAAAATTTATAATTCCAATTTCAATCAAACATGCTAGAAATGCTCCAATTGAGCTAATTAGCTTATTGTGAGAATATTGCAATTGTCTGACAAAAGTGAAAAATGTAAATTTCCAATTTCAACCAAACATGCTAGAAATGCTCTAATTGAGCTAATTAGCTTATTGTGAGAATATTACAAACGTCTGACAAAACTGAAAAATGTAAATTTCCAATTTCAACCAAACATGCTAGAAATGCTCAAATTGCGCAAATAAGCCTACTGTAAGAATTTTACAAACGTCTGACAAAGCTGAAAAATGTAAATTTCCAATTTCAACCAAACATGCTAGAAATGCTCCAATTGAGCTAATTAGCTTATTGAGAGAATATTGCAATTGTCTGACAAAAGTGAAAAATGCAAATTTCCAATTTCAACTAAACATGCTAGAAATGCTCCAATTGAGCTAATTAGCTTATTTTCAGAATATTACAAACGTATGACAAAACTGAAAAATGTAAATTTCCAATTTCAACCAAACATGCTAGAAATGCTCCAAATGCGGAAATAAGCTTACTGTAAGAAGTGTACAAACGTCTGACAAAACTGAAAAATGTAAATTTCCAATTTCAACCAAACACGCTAGAAATGCTCCAATTGAGCTAATTAGCTTATTGAGAGAATATTGCAATTGTCTGACAAAAGTGAAAAATGCAAATTTCCAATTTTAACTAAACATGCTAGAAATGCTCCAATTGAGCTAATTAGCTTATTGTGAGAATATTACAAACGTCTGACAAAACTGAAAAATGTAAACTTTCAATTTCAACCAAACATGCTAGAAATGCTCCAATTGAGCTAGTTAGCTTATTGTGAGAATATTACAAACCTCTGACAAAACTGAAAAATGTAAATTTTCAACTTCAACCAAACATGCTAGAAATGCTCCAATTGAGCTAATTAGCTTATTGTGAGAATATTACAAACGTCCGACAAAAGTGAAAAATGTAAATTTCCAATTTCAACCAAACATGCTAGAAATGCTCCAATTGAGCTAGTTAGCTTATTGTGAGAATATTACAAACGTCTGACCAAACTGAAAAATGTAAATTTCCAATTTCAACCAAACATGCTAGAAATGCTCCAATTGAGCTAATTAGCTTATTGTGAGAATATTACAAACGTTTGACAAAAGTGAAAAATGTAAATTTCCAATTTCAACCAAACATGCTAGAAATGCTCCAATTGAGCTAATTAGCTTATTGTGAGAATATTACAAACGTCTGACAAAACTGAAAAATGTAAATTGCCAATTTCAACCAAACATGCTAGAAATGCTCCAATTGAGCTAATTAGCTTATTGTGAGAATATTGCAATTGTCTGACAAAAGCGAAAAATGTAAATTTCCAATTTCAACCAAACATGCTAGAAATGCTCCAATTGAGCTAATTAGCTTATTGTGAGAATATTGCAATTGTCTGACAAAAGCGAAAAATGTAAATTTCCAATTTCAACCAAACATGCTAGAAATGCTCCAATTGAGCTAATTAGCTTATTGTGAGAATATTACAAACGTCTGACAAAACTGAAAAATAGAAATTTCCAATTTCAACCAAACATGCTAGAAAGGCTCCAATTGAGCTAATTAGCTTATTGTGAGAATATTGCAATTGTCTGACAAAAGTGAAAAATAGAAATTTCCAATTTCAACCAAACATGCTAGAAATGCTCCAATTGTGCTAATTAGCTTATTGTGAGAATATTACAAACGTCTGACAAAACTGAAAAATGTAAATTTCCAATTTCAACCAAACATGCTAGAAATGCTCCAATTGTGCTAATTAGCTTATTGTGAGAATATTACAAACGTCTGACAAAAGTGAAAAATGTAAATTTCCAATTTCAACCAAACATGCTAGAAATGCTCCAATTGAGCTAATTAGCTTATTGTGAGAATATTACAAACGTCTGACAAAAGTGAAAAATTTATAATTCCAATTTCAATCAAACATGCTAGAAATGCTCCAATTGAGCTAATTAGCTTATTGTGAGAATATTGCAATTGTCTGACAAAAGTGAAAAATGTAAATTTCCAATTTCAACCAAACATGCTAGAAATGCTCTAATTGAGCTAATTAGCTTATTGTGAGAATATTACAAACGTCTGACAAAACTGAAAAATGTAAATTTCCAATTTCAACCAAACATGCTAGAAATGCTCAAATTGCGCAAATAAGCCTACTGTAAGAATTTTACAAACGTCTGACAAAGCTGAAAAATGTAAATTTCCAATTTCAACCAAACATGCTAGAAATGCTCCAATTGAGCTAATTAGCTTATTGAGAGAATATTGCAATTGTCTGACAAAAGTGAAAAATGCAAATTTCCAATTTCAACTAAACATGCTAGAAATGCTCCAATTGAGCTAATTAGCTTATTTTCAGAATATTACAAACGTATGACAAAACTGAAAAATGTAAATTTCCAATTTCAACCAAACATGCTAGAAATGCTCCAAATGCGGAAATAAGCTTACTGTAAGAAGTGTACAAACGTCTGACAAAACTGAAAAATGTAAATTTCCAATTTCAACCAAACACGCTAGAAATGCTCCAATTGAGCTAATTAGCTTATTGAGAGAATATTGCAATTGTCTGACAAAAGTGAAAAATGCAAATTTCCAATTTCAACTAAACATGCTAGAAATGCTCCAATTGAGATAATTAGCTTATTGTGAGAATATTACAAACGTCTGACAAAACTGAAAAATGTAAACTTTCAATTTCAACCAAACATGCTAGAAATGCTCCAATTGAGCTAGTTAGCTTATTGTGAGAATATTACAAACCTCTGACAAAACTGAAAAATGTAAATTTTCAACTTCAACCAAACATGCTAGAAATGCTCCAATTGAGCTAATTAGCTTATTGTGAGAATATTACAAACGTCCGACAAAAGTGAAAAATGTAAATTTCCAATTTCAACCAAACATGCTAGAAATGCTCCAATTGAGCTAGTTAGCTTATTGTGAGAATATTACAAACGTCTGACCAAACTGAAAAATGTAAATTTCCAATTTCAACCAAACATGCTAGAAATGCTCCAATTGAGCTAATTAGCTTATTGTGAGAATATTACAAACGTTTGACAAAAGTGAAAAATGTAAATTTCCAATTTCAACCAAACATGCTAGAAATGCTCCAATTGAGCTAATTAGCTTATTGTGAGAATATTACAAACGTCTGACAAAACTGAAAAATGTAAATTGCCAATTTCAACCAAACATGCTAGAAATGCTCCAATTGAGCTAATTAGCTTATTGTGAGAATATTGCAATTGTCTGACAAAAGCGAAAAATGTAAATTTCCAATTTCAACCAAACATGCTAGAAATGCTCCAATTGAGCTAATTAGCTTATTGTGAGAATATTACAAACGTCTGACAAAAGTAAAAAATGTAAATTTCTGATTTCAACCAAACATGCTAGAAATGCTCCAATTGAGCTAATTAGCTTATTGTGAGAATATTACAAACGTCTGACAAAACTGAAAAATAGAAATTTCCAATTTCAACCAAACATGCTAGAAAGGCTCCAATTGAGCTAATTAGCTTATTGTGAGAATATTGCAATTGTCTGACAAAAGTGAAAAATAGAAATTTCCAATTTCAACCAAACATGCTAGAAATGCTCAAATTGCGCAAATAAGCCTACTGTAAGAATTTTACAAACGTCTGACAAAGCTGAAAAATGTAAATTTCCAATTTCAACCAAACATGCTAGAAATGCTCCAATTGTGCTAATTAGCTTATTGTGAGAATATTACAAACGTCTGACAAAACTGAAAAATGTAAATTTCCAATTTCAACCAAACATGCTAGAAATGCTCCAATTGTGCTAATTAGCTTATTGTGAGAATATTACAAACGTCTGACAAAAGTGAAAAATGTAAATTTCCAATTTCAACCAAACATGCTAGAAATGCTCCAATTGAGCTAATTAGCTTATTGTGAGAATATTACAAACGTCTGACAAAAGTGAAAAATTTATAATTCCAATTTCAATCAAACATGCTAGAAATGCTCCAATTGAGCTAATTAGCTTATTGTGAGAATATTGCAATTGTCTGACAAAAGTGAAAAATGTAAATTTCCAATTTCAACCAAACATGCTAGAAATGCTCTAATTGAGCTAATTAGCTTATTGTGAGAATATTACAAACGTCTGACAAAACTGAAAAATGTAAATTTCCAATTTCAACCAAACATGCTAGAAATGCTCAAATTGCGCAAATAAGCCTACTGTAAGAATTTTACAAACGTCTGACAAAGCTGAAAAATGTAAATTTCCAATTTCAACCAAACATGCTAGAAATGCTCCAATTGAGCTAATTAGCTTATTGAGAGAATATTGCAATTGTCTGACAAAAGTGAAAAATGCAAATTTCCAATTTCAACTAAACATGCTAGAAATGCTCCAATTGAGCTAATTAGCTTATTTTCAGAATATTACAAACGTATGACAAAACTGAAAAATGTAAATTTCCAATTTCAACCAAACATGCTAGAAATGCTCCAAATGCGGAAATAAGCTTACTGTAAGAAGTGTACAAACGTCTGACAAAACTGAAAAATGTAAATTTCCAATTTCAACCAAACACGCTAGAAATGCTCCAATTGAGCTAATTAGCTTATTGAGAGAATATTGCAATTGTCTGACAAAAGTGAAAAATGCAAATTTCCAATTTTAACTAAACATGCTAGAAATGCTCCAATTGAGCTAATTAGCTTATTGTGAGAATATTACAAACGTCTGACAAAACTGAAAAATGTAAACTTTCAATTTCAACCAAACATGCTAGAAATGCTCCAATTGAGCTAGTTAGCTTATTGTGAGAATATTACAAACCTCTGACAAAACTGAAAAATGTAAATTTTCAACTTCAACCAAACATGCTAGAAATGCTCCAATTGAGCTAATTAGCTTATTGTGAGAATATTACAAACGTCCGACAAAAGTGAAAAATGTAAATTTCCAATTTCAACCAAACATGCTAGAAATGCTCCAATTGAGCTAGTTAGCTTATTGTGAGAATATTACAAACGTCTGACCAAACTGAAAAATGTAAATTTCCAATTTCAACCAAACATGCTAGAAATGCTCCAATTGAGCTAATTAGCTTATTGTGAGAATATTACAAACGTTTGACAAAAGTGAAAAATGTAAATTTCCAATTTCAACCAAACATGCTAGAAATGCTCCAATTGAGCTAATTAGCTTATTGTGAGAATATTACAAACGTCTGACAAAACTGAAAAATGTAAATTGCCAATTTCAACCAAACATGCTAGAAATGCTCCAATTGAGCTAATTAGCTTATTGTGAGAATATTGCAATTGTCTGACAAAAGCGAAAAATGTAAATTTCCAATTTCAACCAAACATGCTAGAAATGCTCCAATTGAGCTAATTAGCTTATTGTGAGAATATTGCAATTGTCTGACAAAAGCGAAAAATGTAAATTTCCAATTTCAACCAAACATGCTAGAAATGCTCCAATTGAGCTAATTAGCTTATTGTGAGAATATTACAAACGTCTGACAAAACTGAAAAATAGAAATTTCCAATTTCAACCAAACATGCTAGAAAGGCTCCAATTGAGCTAATTAGCTTATTGTGAGAATATTGCAATTGTCTGACAAAAGTGAAAAATAGAAATTTCCAATTTCAACCAAACATGCTAGAAATGCTCAAATTGCACAAATAAGCCTACTGTAAGAATTTTACAAACGTCTGACAAAGCTGAAAAATGTAAATTTCCAATTTCAACCAAACATGCTAGAAATGCTCCAATTGTGCTAATTAGCTTATTGTGAGAATATTACAAACGTCTGACAAAACTGAAAAATGTAAATTTCCAATTTCAACCAAACATGCTAGAAATGCTCCAATTGTGCTAATTGGCTTATTGTGAGAATATTACAAACGTCTGACAAAAGTGAAAAATGTAAATTTCCAATTTCAACCAAACATGCTAGAAATGCTCCAATTGAGCTAATTAGCTTATTGTGAGAATATTACAAACGTCTGACAAAAGCGAAAAATTTATAATTCCAATTTCAATCAAACATGCTAGAAATGCTCCAATTGAGCTAATTAGCTTATTGTGAGAATATTGCAATTGTCTGACAAAAGTGAAAAATGTAAATTTCCAATTTCAACCAAACATGCTAGAAATGCTCTAATTGAGCTAATTAGCTTATTGTGAGAATATTACAAACGTCTGACAAAACTGAAAAATGTAAATTTCCAATTTCAACCAAACATGCTAGAAATGCTCAAATTGCGCAAATAAGCCTACTGTAAGAATTTTACAAACGTCTGACAAAGCTGAAAAATGTAAATTTCCAATTTCAACCAAACATGCTAGAAATGCTCCAATTGAGCTAATTAGCTTATTGAGAGAATATTGCAATTGTCTGACAAAAGTGAAAAATGCAAATTTCCAATTTCAACTAAACATGCTAGAAATGCTCCAATTGAGCTAATTAGCTTATTTTCAGAATATTACAAACGTATGACAAAACTGAAAAATGTAAATTTCCAATTTCAACCAAACATGCTAGAAATGCTCCAAATGCGGAAATAAGCTTACTGTAAGAAGTGTACAAACGTCTGACAAAACTGAAAAATGTAAATTTCCAATTTCAACCAAACACGCTAGAAATGCTCCAATTGAGCTAATTAGCTTATTGAAAGAATATTGCAATTGTCTGACAAAAGTGAAAAATGCAAATTTCCAATTTTAACTAAACATGCTAGAAATGCTCCAATTGAGCTAATTAGCTTATTGTGAGAATATTACAAACGTCTGACAAAACTGAAAAATGTAAACTTTCAATTTCAATCAAACATGCTAGAAATGCTCCAATTGAGCTAGTTAGCTTATTGTGAGAATATTACAAACCTCTGACAAAACTGAAAAATGTAAATTTTCAACTTCAACCAAACATGCTAGAAATGCTCCAATTGAGCTAATTAGCTTATTGTGAGAATATTACAAACGTCCGACAAAAGTGAAAAATGTAAATTTCCAATTTCAACCAAACATGCTAGAAATGCTCCAATTGAGCTAGTTAGCTTATTGTGAGAATATTACAAACGTCTGACCAAACTGAAAAATGTAAATTTCCAATTTCAACCAAACATGCTAGAAATGCTCCAATTGAGCTAATTAGCTTATTGTGAGAATATTACAAACGTTTGACAAAAGTGAAAAATGTAAATTTCCAATTTCAACCAAACATGCTAGAAATGCTCCAATTGAGCTAATTAGCTTATTGTGAGAATATTACAAACGTCTGACAAAACTGAAAAATGTAAATTGCCAATTTCAACCAAACATGCTAGAAATGCTCCAATTGAGCTAATTAGCTTATTGTGAGAATATTGCAATTGTCTGACAAAAGCGAAAAATGTAAATTTCCAATTTCAACCAAACATGCTAGAAATGCTCCAATTGAGCTAATTAGCTTATTGTGAGAATATTACAAATGTCTGACAAAAGTAAAAAATGTAAATTTCTGATTTCAACCAAACATGCTAGAAATGCTCCAATTGAGCTAATTAGCTTATTGTGAGAATATTACAAACGTCTGACAAAACTGAAAAATAGAAATTTCCAATTTCAACCAAACATGCTAGAAAGGCTCCAATTGAGCTAATTAGCTTATTGTGAGAATATTGCAATTGTCTGACAAAAGTGAAAAATAGAAATTTCCAATTTCAACCAAACATGCTAGAAATGTTCCAATTGAGCTAATTAGCTTATTGTGAGAATATTGCAAATGTCTGACAAAAGTGAAAAATGTAAATTTCCAATTTCAACCAAACATGCTAGAAATGCTCCAATTGAGCTAATTAGCTTATTGTGAGAATATTACAAACGTCTGACAAAAGTGAAAAATTTAGAATTCCAATTTCAATCAAACATGCTAGAAATGCTCCAATTGCGCAAATAAGCCTACTGTAAGAATTTTACAAACGTCTGACAAAACTGAAAATTTAAATTTTCAATTTCAACCAAACATGCTAGAAATGCTCCAATTGAGCTAATTAGCTTATTGTGAGAATATTGCAATTTTTTGACCAAAGTGAAAAATGTAAATTTCCAATTTCAACCAAACATGCTAGAAATGCTCCAATTGAGCTAATTAGCTTATTGTGAGAATATTACAAACGTCTGACAAAACTGAAAAATGTAAATTTCCAATTTCAACCAAACATGCTAGAAATGCTCCAATTGAACTAATTAGCTTATTGTGAGAATATTACAAACGTCTGACCAAACTGAAAAATGTAAATTTCCAATTTCAACCAAACAAGCTAGAAATGCTCCAATTGAGCTAATTAGCTTATTGTGAGAATATTACAAACGTCTGACAAAACTGAAAAATAGAAATTTCCAATTTCAACCAAACATGCTAGAAATGCTCCAATTGAGCTAATTAGCTTATTGATAGAATATTGCAATTGTCTGACAAAAGTGAAAAATGTAAATTTCCAATTTCAACCAAACATGCTAGAAATGCTCCAATTGAGCTAATTAGCTTATTGTTAGAATATTACAAACGTCTGACAAAACTGAAAAATGTAAATTTTATACTTCAACCAAACATGCTAGAAATGCTCCAATTGAGCTAATTAGCTTATTGTGAGAATATTACAAACGTCCGACAAAACTGAAAAATGTAAATTTCCAATTTCAACCAAACATGCTAGAAATGCTCCAATTGAGCTAATTAGCTTATTGTGAGAATATTACAAACGTATGACAAAACTGAAAAATGTAAATTTCCAATTTCAACCAAACATGCTAGAAATGCTCCAATTGAGCTAATTAGCTTATTGTGAGAATATTACAAACGTCTGACCAAACTGAAAAATGTAAATTTCCAATTTCAACCAAACAAGCTAGAAATGCTCCAATTGAGCTAATTAGCTTATTGTGAGAATATTACAAACGTCTGACAAAACTGAAAAATGTAAATTTCCAATTTCAACCAAACATGCTAGAAATGCTCCAATTGATCTAATTAGCTTATTGATAGAATATTGCAATTGTCTGACAAAAGTGAAAAATGTAAATTTCCAATTTCAACCAAACATGCTAGAAATGCTCCAATTGAGCTAATTAGCTTATTGTTAGAATATTACAAACGTCTGACAAAAGTGAAAAATGTAAATTTCCAATTTCAACCAAACATGCTAGAAATGCTCCAATTGAGCTAATTAGCTTATTGTGAGAATATTACAAACGTCTGACAAAACTGAAAAATGTAAATTTCCAATTTCAACCAAACATGCTAGAAATGCTCCAATTGAGCTAATTAGCTTATTGTGAGAATATTACAAACGTCTGACAAAAGTAAAAAATGTAAATTTCTGATTTCAACCAAACATGCTAGAAATGCTCCAATTGAGCTAATTAGCTTATTGTGAGAATATTACAAACGTCTGACAAAAGTGAAAAATGTAAATCTCCAATTTCAACCAAACATGCTAGAAATGTTCCAATTGAGCTAATTAGCTTATTGTGAGAATATTGCAAATGTCTGACAAAAGTGAAAAATGTAAATTTCCAATTTCAACCAAACATGCTAGAAATGCTCCAATTGTGCTAATTAGCTTATTGTGAGAATATTACAAACGTCTGACAAAACTGAAAAATGTAAATTTCCAATTTCAACCAAACATGCTAGAAATGCTCCAATTGTGCTAATTAGCTTATTGTGAGAATATTACAAACGTCTGACAAAACTGAAAAATGTAAATTTCCAATTTCAACCAAACATGCTAGAAATGCTCCAATTGTGCTAATTAGCTTATTGTGAGAATATTACAAACGTCTGACAAAACTGAAAAATGTAAATTTCCAATTTCAACCAAACATGCTAGAAATGCTCCAATTGAGCTAATTAGCTTATTGTGAGAATATTACAAACGTCTGACAAAAGTGAAAAATTTATAATTCCAATTTCAATCAAACATGCTAGAAATGCTCCAATTGAGCTAATTAGCTTATTGTGAGAATATTACAAACGTCTGACAAAACTGAAAAATGTAAATTTCCAATTTCAACCAAACATGCTAGAAATGCTCCAATTGAGCTAATTAGCTTATTGATAGAATATTGCAATTGTCTGACAAAAGTGAAAAATGTAAATTTCCAATTTCAACCAAACATGCTAGAAATGCTCCAATTGAGCTAATTAGCTTATTGTTAGAATATTACAAACGTCTGACAAAACTGAAAAATGTAAATTTTCAACTTCAACCAAACATGCTAGAAATGCTCCAATTGAGCTAATTAGCTTATTGTGAGAATATTACAAACGTCCGACAAAACTGAAAAATGTAAATTTCCAATTTCAACCAAACATGCTAGAAATGCTCCAATTGAGCTAATTAGCTTATTGTGAGAATATTACAAACGTATGACAAAACTGAAAAATGTAAATTTCCAATTTCAACCAAACATGCTAGAAATGCTCCAATTGAGCTAATTAGCTTATTGTGAGAATATTACAAACGTCTGACCAAACTGAAAAATGTAAATTTCCAATTTCAACCAAACAAGCTAGAAATGCTCCAATTGAGCTAATTAGCTTATTGTGAGAATATTACAAACGTCTGACAAAACTGAAAAATAGAAATTTCCAATTTCAACCAAACATGCTAGAAATGCTCCAATTGAGCTAATTAGCTTATCGATAGAATATTGCAATTGTCTGACAAAAGTGAAAAATGTAAATTTCCAATTTCAACCAAACATGCTAGAAATGCTCCAATTGAGCTAATTAGCTTATTGTGAGAATATTGCAATTTTTTGACCAAAGTGAAAAATGTAAATTTCCAATTTCAACCAAACATGCTAGAAATGCTCCAATTGAGCTAATTAGCTTATTGTGAGAATATTACAAACGTCTGACAAAACTGAAAAATGTAAATTTCCAATTTCAACCAAACATGCTAGAAATGCTCCAATTGAACTAATTAGCCTATTGTGAGAATATTACAAACGTCTGACCAAACTGAAAAATGTAAATTTCATATTTCAACCAAACAAGCTAGAAATGCTCCAATTGAGCTAATTAGCTTATTGTGAGAATATTACAAACGTCTGACAAAACTGAAAAATAGAAATTTCCAATTTCAACCAAACATGCTAGAAATGCTCCAATTGAGCTAATTAGCTTATTGATAGAATATTGCAATTGTCTGACAAAAGTGAAAAATGTAAATTTCCAATTTCAACCAAACATGCTAGAAATGCTCCAATTGAGCTAATTAGCTTATTGTTAGAATATTACAAACGTCTGACAAAACTGAAAAATGTAAATTTTCAACTTCAACCAAACATGCTAGATATGCTCCAATTGAGCTAATTAGCTTATTGTGAGAATATTACAAACGTCCGACAAAACTGAAAAATGTAAATTTCCAATTTCAACCAAACATGCTAGAAATGCTCCAATTGAGCTAATTAGCTTATTGTGAGAATATTACAAACGTCTGACAAAACTGAAAAATAGAAATTTCCAATTTCAACCAAACATGCTAGAAATGCTCCAATTGAGCTAATTAGCTTATTGTGAGAATATTGCAATTTTTTGACCAAAGTGAAAAATGTAAATTTCCAATTTCAACCAAACATGCTAGAAATGCTCCAATTGAGCTAATTAGCTTATTGTGAGAATATTACAAACGTCTGACAAAACTGAAAAATGTAAACTTTCAATTTCAACCAAACATGCTAGAAATGCTCCAATTGAGCTAGTTAGCTTATTGTGAGAATATTACAAACCTCTGACAAAACTGAAAAATGTAAATTTCCAATTTCAACCAAACATGCTAGAAATGCTCCAATTGAGCTAATTAGCTTATTGTGAGAATATTGCAATTTTTTGACCAAAGTGAAAAATGTAAATTTCCAATTTCAACCAAACATGCTAGAAATGCTCCAATTGAGCTAATTAGCTTATTGTGAGAATATTACAAACGTCTGACAAAACTGAAAAATGTAAATTTCCAATTTCAACCAAACATGCTAGAAATGCTCCAATTGAACTAATTAGCCTATTGTGAGAATATTACAAACGTCTGACCAAACTGAAAAATGTAAATTTCATATTTCAACCAAACAAGCTAGAAATGCTCCAATTGAGCTAATTAGCTTATTGTGAGAATATTACAAACGTCTGACAAAACTGAAAAATAGAAATTTCCAATTTCAACCAAACATGCTAGAAATGCTCCAATTGAGCTAATTAGCTTATTGATAGAATATTGCAATTGTCTGACAAAAGTGAAAA
Source organism: Watersipora subatra (assembly GCF_963576615.1). Classification (NCBI taxonomy): domain Eukaryota; kingdom Metazoa; phylum Bryozoa; class Gymnolaemata; order Cheilostomatida; family Watersiporidae; genus Watersipora; species Watersipora subatra. The sequence continues at coordinate 103,606 of NW_027045217.1, read as the reverse complement.
ATGTAAATTTCCAATTTCAACCAAACATGCTAGAAATGCTCCAATTGAGCTAATTAGCTTATTGTTAGAATATTACAAACGTCTGACAAAACTGAAAAATGTAAATTTTCAACTTCAACCAAACATGCTAGATATGCTCCAATTGAGCTAATTAGCTTATTGTGAGAATATTACAAACGTCCGACAAAACTGAAAAATGTAAATTTCCAATTTCAACCAAACATGCTAGAAATGCTCCAATTGAGCTAATTAGCTTATTGTGAGAATATTACAAACGTCTGACAAAACTGAAAAATAGAAATTTCCAATTTCAACCAAACATGCTAGAAATGCTCCAATTGAGCTAATTAGCTTATTGTGAGAATATTGCAATTTTTTGACCAAAGTGAAAAATGTAAATTTCCAATTTCAACCAAACATGCTAGAAATGCTCCAATTGAGCTAATTAGCTTATTGTGAGAATATTACAAACGTCTGACAAAACTGAAAAATGTAAATTTCCAATTTCAACCAAACATGCTAGAAATGCTCCAATTGAACTAATTAGCCTATTGTGAGAATATTACAAACGTCTGACCAAACTGAAAAATGTAAATTTCATATTTCAACCAAACAAGCTAGAAATGCTCCAATTGAGCTAATTAGCTTATTGTGAGAATATTACAAACGTCTGACAAAACTGAAAAATAGAAATTTCCAATTTCAACCAAACATGCTAGAAATGCTCCAATTGAGCTAATTAGCTTATTGATAGAATATTGCAATTGTCTGACAAAAGTGAAAAATGTAAATTTCCAATTTCAACCAAACATGCTAGAAATGCTCCAATTGAGCTAATTAGCTTATTGTTAGAATATTACAAACGTCTGACAAAACTGAAAAATGTAAATTTTCAACTTCAACCAAACATGCTAGATATGCTCCAATTGAGCTAATTAGCTTATTGTGAGAATATTACAAACGTCCGACAAAACTGAAAAATGTAAATTTCCAATTTCAACCAAACATGCTAGAAATGCTCCAATTGAGCTAATTAGCTTATTGTGAGAATATTACAAACGTATGACAAAACTGAAAAATGTAAATTTCCAATTTCAACCAAACATGCTAGAAATGCTCCAATTGAGCTAATTAGCTTATTGTGAGAATATTACAAACGTCTGACCAAACTGAAAAATGTAAATTTCCAATTTCAACCAAACAAGCTAGAAATGCTCCAATTGAGCTAATTAGCTTATTGTGAGAATATTACAAACGTCTGACAAAACTGAAAAATAGAAATTTCCAATTTCAACCAAACATGCTAGAAATGCTCCAATTGAGCTAATTAGCTTATTGATAGAATATTGCAATTGTCTGACAAAAGTGAAAAATGTAAATTTCCAATTTCAACCAAACATGCTAGAAATGCTCCAATTGAGCTAATTAGCTTATTGTTAGAATATTACAAACGTCTGACAAAAGTGAAAAATGTAAATTTCCAATTTCAACCAAACATGCTAGAAATGCTCCAATTGAGCTAATTAGCTTATTGTGAGAATATTACAAACGTCTGACAAAACTGAAAAATGTAAATTTCCAATTTCAACCAAACATGCTAGAAATGCTCCAATTGAGCTAATTAGCTTATTGTGAGAATATTACAAACGTCTGACAAAAGTAAAAAATGTAAATTTCTGATTTCAACCAAACATGCTAGAAATGCTCCAATTGAGCTAATTAGCTTATTGTGAGAATATTACAAACGTCTGACAAAAGTGAAAAATGTAAATCTCCAATTTCAACCAAACATGCTAGAAATGTTCCAATTGAGCTAATTAGCTTATTGTGAGAATATTGCAAATGTCTGACAAAAGTGAAAAATGTAAATTTCCAATTTCAACCAAACATGCTAGAAATGCTCCAATTGTGCTAATTAGCTTATTGTGAGAATATTACAAACGTCTGACAAAACTGAAAAATGTAAATTTCCAATTTCAACCAAACATGCTAGAAATGCTCCAATTGTGCTAATTAGCTTATTGTGAGAATATTACAAACGTCTGACAAAACTGAAAAATGTAAATTTCCAATTTCAACCAAACATGCTAGAAATGCTCCAATTGTGCTAATTAGCTTATTGTGAGAATATTACAAACGTCTGACAAAAGTGAAAAATGTAAATTTCCAATTTCAACCAAACATGCTAGAAATGCTCCAATTGAGCTAATTAGCTTATTGTGAGAATATTACAAACGTCTGACAAAAGTGAAAAATTTATAATTCCAATTTCAATCAAACATGCTAGAAATGCTCCAATTGAGCTAATTAGCTTATTGTGAGAATATTACAAACGTCTGACAAAACTGAAAAATGTAAATTTCCAATTTCAACCAAACATGCTAGAAATGCTCCAATTGAGCTAATTAGCTTATTGATAGAATATTGCAATTGTCTGACAAAAGTGAAAAATGTAAATTTCCAATTTCAACCAAACATGCTAGAAATGCTCCAATTGAGCAAATTAGCTTATTGTTAGAATATTACAAACGTCTGACAAAACTGAAAAATGTAAATTTTCAACTTCAACCAAACATGCTAGAAATGCTCCAATTGAGCTAATTAGCTTATTGTGAGAATATTACAAACGTCCGACGAAACTGAAAAATGTAAATTTCCAATTTCAACCAAACATGCTAGAAATGCTCCAATTGAGCTAATTAGCTTATTGTGAGAATATTACAAACGTATGACAAAACTGAAAAATGTGAATTTCCAATTTCAACCAAACATGCTAGAAATGCTCCAATTGAGCTAATTAGCTTATTGTGAGAATATTACAAACGTCTGACCAAACTGAAAAATGTAAATTTCCAATTTCAACCAAACAAGCTAGAAATGCTCCAATTGAGCTAATTAGCTTATTGTGAGAATATTACAAACGTCTGACAAAACTGAAAAATAGAAATTTCCAATTTCAACCAAACATGCTAGAAATGCTCCAATTGAGCTAATTAGCTTATTGATAGAATATTGCAATTGTCTGACAAAAGTGAAAAATGTAAATTTCCAATTTCAACCAAACATGCTAGAAATGCTCCAATTGAGCTAATTAGCTTATTGTTAGAATATTACAAACGTCTGACAAAAGTGAAAAATGTAAATTTCCAATTTCAACCAAACATGCTAGAAATGTTCCAATTGAGCTAATTAGCTTATTGTGAGAATATTGCAAATGTCTGACAAAAGTGAAAAATGTAAATTTCCAATTTCAACCAAACATGCTAGAAATGCTCCAATTGTGCTAATTAGTTTATTGTGAGAATATTACAAACGTCTGACAAAACTGAAAAATGTAAATTTCCAATTTCAACCAAACATGCTAGAAATGCTCCAATTGTGCTAATTAGCTTATTGTGAGAATATTACAAACGTCTGACAAAACTGAAAAATGTAAATTTCCAATTTCAACCAAACATGCTAGAAATGCTCCAATTGTGCTAATTAGCTTATTGTGAGAATATTACAAACGTCTGACAAAAGTGAAAAATGTAAATTTCCAATTTCAACCAAACATGCTAGAAATGCTCCAATTGAGCTAATTAGCTTATTGTGAGAATATTACAAACGTCTGACAAAAGTGAAAAATTTATAATTCCAATTTCAATCAAACATGCTAGAAATGCTCCAATTGAGCTAATTAGCTTATTGTGAGAATATTACAAACGTCTGACAAAACTGAAAAATGTAAATTTCCAATTTCAACCAAACATGCTAGAAATGCTCCAATTGAGCTAATTAGCTTATTGTGAGAATATTACAAACGTCTGACAAAACTGAAAAATGTAAATTTCCAATTTCAACCAAACATGCTAGAAATGCTCCAATTGAGCTAATTAGCTTATTGTGAGAATATTACAAACGTATAACAAAACTGAAAAATGTGAATTTCCAATTTCAACTAAACATGCTAGAAATGCTCCAATTGAGCTAATTAGCTTATTGTGAGAATATTGCAATTGTCTGACAAAAGTGAAAAATGTAAATTTCCAATTTCAACCAAACATGCTAGAAATGCTCCAATTGAGCTAATTAGCTTATTGTGAGAATATTGCAATTGTCTGACAAAAGTGAAAAATGTAAATTTCCAATTTCAACCAAACATGCTAGAAATGCTCCAATTGAGCTAATTAGCTTATTGTGAGAATATTACAAACGTCTGACAAAGCTGAAAAATGTAAATTTCCAATTTCAACCAAACATGCTAGAAATGCTCCAATTGAGCTAATTAGCTTATTGTGAGAATATTGCAATTGTCTGACAAAAGTGAAAAATGTAAATTTCCAATTTCAACCAAACATGCTAGAAATGCTCCAATTGAGCTAATTAGCTTATTGTGAGAATATTACAAACGTCTGACAAAACTGAAAAATAGAAATTTCCAATTTCAACCAAACATGCTAGAAATGCTCAAATTGCGCAAATAAGCCTACTGTAAGAATTTTACAAACGTCTGACAAAGCTGAAAAATGTAAATTTCCAATTTCAACCAAACATGCTAGAAATGCTCCAAATGAGCTAATTAGCTTATTGAGAGAATATTGCAATTGTCTGACAAAAGTGAAAAATGCAAATTTCCAATTTCAACTAAACATGCTAGAAATGCTCCAATTGAGCTAATTAGCTTATTTTGAGAGTATTACAAACGTCTGACAAAACTGAAAAATGTAAATTTCCAATTTCAACCAAACATGCTAGAAATGCTCCAAATGCGGAAATAAGCTTACTGTAAGAAGTGTACAAACGTCTGACAAAACTGAAAAATGTAAATTTTCAATTTCAACCAAACATGCTAGAAATGCTCCAATTGAGCTAGTTAGCTTATTGTGAGAATATTATGAACGTCTGACAAAACTGAAAAATGTAAATTTCCAATTTCAACCAAACATGCTAGAAATGCTCCAATTGAGCTAATTAGCTTATTGTGAGAATATTACAAACGTCTGACAAAAGTGAAAAATTTAAAATTCCAATTTCAATCAAACATGCTAGAAATGCTCCAATTGCGCAAATAAGCTTACTGTAAGAATTTTACAAATGTCTGACAAAACTGAAAATTTAAGTTTTCAATTTCAACCAAACATGCTAGAAATGCTCCAATTGAGCTAATTAGCTTATTGTGAGAATATTACAAACGTCTGACAAAACTGAAAAATGTAAATTTCCAATTTCAACCAAACATGCTAGAAATGCTCCATTTGAGCTAATTAGCTTTTTGTGAGAATATTACAAACGTCTGACAAAACTGATAAATGTAAATTTCCAATTTCAACCAAACATGCTAGAAATGCTCCAATTGAGCTAATTAGCTTATTGTGAGAATATTACAAACGTCTGACAAAACTGAAAAGTGTAAATTTCCAATTTCAACCAAACATGCTAGAAATGCTCCAATTGAGCTAATTAGCTTATTGTGAGAATATTACAAACGTCTGACCAAACTGAAAAATGTAAATTTCCAATTTCAACCAAACATGCTAGAAATGCTCCAATTGAGCTAATTAGCTTATTGTGAGAATATTACAAACGTATGACAAAACTGAAAAATGTAAATTTCCAATTTCAACTAAACATGCTAGAAATGCTCCAATTGAGCTAATTAGCTTATTGTGAGAATATTGCGATTGTCTGACAAAAGTGAAAAATGTAAATTTCCAATTTCAACTAAACATGCTAGAAATTCTCCAATTGAGCTAATTAGCTTATTGTGACAATATTGCAATTGTCTGACAAAAGTGAAAAATGTAAATTTCCAATTTCAACCAAACATGCTAGAAATGCTCCAATTGAGCTAATTAGCTTATTGTGAGAATATTACAAACGTCTGACAAAGCTGAAAAATGTAAATTTCCAATTTCAACCAAACATGCTAGAAATGCTCCAATTGAGCTAATTAGCTTATTGTGAGAATATTGCAATTGTCTGACAAAAGTGAAAAATGTAAATTTCCAATTTCAACCAAACATGCTAGAAATGCTCTAATTGAGCTAATTAGCTTATTGTGAGAATATTACAAACGTCTGACAAAACTGAAAAATGTAAATTTCCAATTTCAACCAAACATGCTAGAAATGCTCAAATTGCGCAAATAAGCCTACTGTAAGAATTTTACAAACGTCTGACAAAGCTGAAAAATGTAAATTTCCAATTTCAACCAAACATGCTAGAAATGCTCCAATTGAGCTAATTAGCTTATTGAGAGAATATTGCAATTGTCTGACAAAAGTGAAAAATGCAAATTTCCAATTTCAACTAAACATGCTAGAAATGCTCCAATTGAGCTAATTAGCTTATTTTCAGAATATTACAAACGTATGACAAAACTGAAAAATGTAAATTTCCAATTTCAACCAAACATGCTAGAAATGCTCCAAATGCGGAAATAAGCTTACTGTAAGAAGTGTACAAACGTCTGACAAAACTGAAAAATGTAAATTTCCAATTTCAACCAAACACGCTAGAAATGCTCCAATTGAGCTAATTAGCTTATTGAGAGAATATTGCAATTGTCTGACAAAAGTGAAAAATGCAAATTTCCAATTTCAACTAAACATGCTAGAAATGCTCCAATTGAGCTAATTAGCTTATTGTGAGAATATTACAAACGTCTGACAAAACTGAAAAATGTAAACTTTCAATTTCAACCAAACATGCTAGAAATGCTCCAATTGAGCTAGTTAGCTTATTGTGAGAATATTACAAACCTCTGACAAAACTGAAAAATGTAAATTTTCAACTTCAACCAAACATGCTAGAAATGCTCCAATTGAGCTAATTAGCTTATTGTGAGAATATTACAAACGTCCGACAAAAGTGAAAAATGTAAATTTCCAATTTCAACCAAACATGCTAGAAATGCTCCAATTGAGCTAGTTAGCTTATTGTGAGAATATTACAAACGTCTGACCAAACTGAAAAATGTAAATTTCCAATTTCAACCAAACATGCTAGAAATGCTCCAATTGAGCTAATTAGCTTATTGTGAGAATATTACAAACGTTTGACAAAAGTGAAAAATGAAAATTTCCAATTTCAACCAAACATGCTAGAAATGCTCCAATTGAGCTAATTAGCTTATTGTGAGAATATTACAAACGTCTGACAAAACTGAAAAATGTAAATTGCCAATTTCAACCAAACATGCTAGAAATGCTCCAATTGAGCTAATTAGCTTATTGTGAGAATATTGCAATTGTCTGACAAAAGCGAAAAATGTAAATTTCCAATTTCAACCAAACATGCTAGAAATGCTCCAATTGAGCTAATTAGCTTATTGTGAGAATATTACAAACGTCTGACAAAAGTAAAAAATGTAAATTTCTGATTTCAACCAAACATGCTAGAAATGCTCCAATTGAGCTAGTTAGCTTATTGTGAGAATATTATGAACGTCTGACAAAACTGAAAAATGTAAATTTCCAATTTCAACCAAACATGCTAGAAATGCTCCAATTGAGCTAATTAGCTTATTGTGAGAATATTACAAACGTCTGACAAAAGTGAAAAATTTAAAATTCCAATTTCAATCAAACATGCTAGAAATGCTCCAATTGCGCAAATAAGCTTACTGTAAGAATTTTACAAATGTCTGACAAAACTGAAAATTTAAGTTTTCAATTTCAACCAAACATGCTAGAAATGCTCCAATTGAGCTAATTAGCTTATTGTGAGAATATTACAAACGTCTGACAAAACTGAAAAATGTAAATTTCCAATTTCAACCAAACATGCTAGAAATGCTCCATTTGAGCTAATTAGCTTTTTGTGAGAATATTACAAACGTCTGACAAAACTGATAAATGTAAATTTCCAATTTCAACCAAACATGCTAGAAATGCTCCAATTGAGCTAATTAGCTTATTGTGAGAATATTACAAACGTCTGACAAAACTGAAAAGTGTAAATTTCCAATTTCAACCAAACATGCTAGAAATGCTCCAATTGAGCTAATTAGCTTATTGTGAGAATATTACAAACGTCTGACCAAACTGAAAAATGTAAATTTCCAATTTCAACCAAACATGCTAGAAATGCTCCAATTGAGCTAATTAGCTTATTGTGAGAATATTACAAACGTATGACAAAACTGAAAAATGTAAATTTCCAATTTCAACTAAACATGCTAGAAATGCTCCAATTGAGCTAATTAGCTTATTGTGAGAATATTGCGATTGTCTGACAAAAGTGAAAAATGTAAATTTCCAATTTCAACTAAACATGCTAGAAATTCTCCAATTGAGCTAATTAGCTTATTGTGACAATATTGCAATTGTCTGACAAAAGTGAAAAATGTAAATTTCCAATTTCAACCAAACATGCTAGAAATGCTCCAATTGAGCTAATTAGCTTATTGTGAGAATATTACAAACGTCTGACAAAGCTGAAAAATGTAAATTTCCAATTTCAACCAAACATGCTAGAAATGCTCCAATTGAGCTAATTAGCTTATTGTGAGAATATTGCAATTGTCTGACAAAAGTGAAAAATGTAAATTTCCAATTTCAACCAAACATGCTAGAAATGCTCTAATTGAGCTAATTAGCTTATTGTGAGAATATTACAAACGTCTGACAAAACTGAAAAATGTAAATTTCCAATTTCAACCAAACATGCTAGAAATGCTCAAATTGCGCAAATAAGCCTACTGTAAGAATTTTACAAACGTCTGACAAAGCTGAAAAATGTAAATTTCCAATTTCAACCAAACATGCTAGAAATGCTCCAATTGAGCTAATTAGCTTATTGAGAGAATATTGCAATTGTCTGACAAAAGTGAAAAATGCAAATTTCCAATTTCAACTAAACATGCTAGAAATGCTCCAATTGAGCTAATTAGCTTATTTTCAGAATATTACAAACGTATGACAAAACTGAAAAATGTAAATTTCCAATTTCAACCAAACATGCTAGAAATGCTCCAAATGCGGAAATAAGCTTACTGTAAGAAGTGTACAAACGTCTGACAAAACTGAAAAATGTAAATTTCCAATTTCAACCAAACACGCTAGAAATGCTCCAATTGAGCTAATTAGCTTATTGAGAGAATATTGCAATTGTCTGACAAAAGTGAAAAATGCAAATTTCCAATTTCAACTAAACATGCTAGAAATGCTCCAATTGAGCTAATTAGCTTATTGTGAGAATATTACAAACGTCTGACAAAACTGAAAAATGTAAACTTTCAATTTCAACCAAACATGCTAGAAATGCTCCAATTGAGCTAGTTAGCTTATTGTGAGAATATTACAAACCTCTGACAAAACTGAAAAATGTAAATTTTCAACTTCAACCAAACATGCTAGAAATGCTCCAATTGAGCTAATTAGCTTATTGTGAGAATATTACAAACGTCCGACAAAAGTGAAAAATGTAAATTTCCAATTTCAACCAAACATGCTAGAAATGCTCCAATTGAGCTAGTTAGCTTATTGTGAGAATATTACAAACGTCTGACCAAACTGAAAAATGTAAATTTCCAATTTCAACCAAACATGCTAGAAATGCTCCAATTGAGCTAATTAGCTTATTGTGAGAATATTACAAACGTTTGACAAAAGTGAAAAATGAAAATTTCCAATTTCAACCAAACATGCTAGAAATGCTCCAATTGAGCTAATTAGCTTATTGTGAGAATATTACAAACGTCTGACAAAACTGAAAAATGTAAACTGCCAATTTCAACCAAACATGCTAGAAATGCTCCAATTGAGCTAATTAGCTTATTGTGAGAATATTGCAATTGTCTGACAAAAGCGAAAAATGTAAATTTCCAATTTCAACCAAACATGCTAGAAATGCTCCAATTGAGCTAATTAGCTTATTGTGAGAATATTACAAACGTCTGACAAAAGTAAAAAATGTAAATTTCTGATTTCAACCAAACATGCTAGAAATGCTCCAATTGAGCTAATTAGCTTATTGTGAGAATATTACAAACGTCTGACAAAACTGAAAAATAGAAATTTCCAATTTCAACCAAACATGCTAGAAAGGCTCCAATTGAGCTAATTAGCTTATTGTGAAAATATTGCAATTGTCTGACAAAAGTGAAAAATAGAAATTTCCAATTTCAACCAAACATGCTAGAAATGTTCCAATTGAGCTAATTAGCTTATTGTGAGAATATTGCAAATGTCTGACAAAAGTGAAAAATGTAAATTTCCAATTTCAACCAAACATGCTAGAAATGCTCCAATTGAGCTAATTAGCTTATTGTGAGAATATTACAAACGTCTGACAAAAGTGAAAAATTTAGAATTCCAATTTCAATCAATCATGCTAGAAATGCTCCAATTGCGCAAATAAGCCTACTGTAAGAATTTTACAAACGTCTGACAAAACTGAAAATTTAAATTTTCAATTTCAACCAAACATGCTAGAAATGCTCCAATTGAGCTAATTAGCTTATTGTGAGAATATTGCAATTTTTTGACCAAAGTGAAAAATGTAAATTTCCAATTTCAACCAAACATGCTAGAAATGCTCCAATTGAGCTAATTAGCTTATTGTGAGAATATTACAAACGTCTGACAAAACTGAAAAATGTAAATTTCCAATTTCAACCAAACATGCTAGAAATGCTCCAATTGAACTAATTAGCTTATTGTGAGAATATTACAAACGTCTGACCAAACTGAAAAATGTAAATTTCCAATTTCAACCAAACAAGCTAGAAATGCTCCAATTGAGCTAATTAGCTTATTGTGAGAATATTACAAACGTCTGACAAAACTGAAAAATAGAAATTTCCAATTTCAACCAAACATGCTAGAAATGCTCCAATTGAGCTAATTAGCTTATTGATAGAATATTGCAATTGTCTGACAAAAGTGAAAAATGTAAATTTCCTATTTCAACCAAACATGCTAGAAATGCTCCAATTGAGCTAATTAGCTTATTGTGAGAATATTACAAACGTCGAACAAAACTGAAAAATGTAAATTTCCAATTTCAACCAAACATGCTAGAAATGCTCCAATTGAGCTAATTAGCTTATTGTGAGAATATTACAAACGTATGACAAAACTGAAAAATGTAAATTTCCAATTTCAACCAAACATGCTAGAAATGCTCCAATTGAGCTAATTAGCTTATTGTGAGAATATTACAAACGTCTGACCAAACTGAAAAATGTAAATTTCCAATTTCAACCAAACAAGCTAGAAATGCTCCAATTGAGCTAATTAGCTTATTGTGAGAATATTACAAACGTCTGACAAAACTGAAAAATAGAAATTTCCAATTTCAACCAAACATGCTAGAAATGCTCCAATTGAGCTAATTAGCTTATTGATAGAATATTGCAATTGTCTGACAAAAGTGAAAAATGTAAATTTCCAATTTCTACCAAACATGCTAGAAATGCTCCAATTGAGCTAATTAGCTTATTGTTAGAATATTACAAACGTCTGACAAAAGTGAAAAATGTAAATTTCCAATTTCAACCAAACATGCTAGAAATGCTCCAATTGAGCTAATTAGCTTATTGTGAGATTATTACAAACGTCTGACAAAACTGAAAAATGTAAATTTCCAATTTCAACCAAACATGCTAGAAATGCTCCAATTGAGCTAATTAGCTTATTGTGAGAATATTACAAACGTCTGACAAAAGTAAAAAATGTATATTTCTGATTTCAACCAAACATGCTAGAAATGCTCCAATTGAGCTAATTAGCTTATTGTGAGAATATTACAAACGTCTGACAAAAGTGAAAAATGTAAATCTCCAATTTCAACCAAACATGCTAGAAATGTTCCAATTGAGCTAATTAGCTTATTGTGAGAATATTGCAAATGTCTGACAAAAGTGAAAAATGTAAATTTCCAATTTCAACCAAACATGCTAGAAATACTCCAATTGTGCTAATTAGCTTATTGTGAGAATATTACAAACGTCTGACAAAACTGAAAAATGTAAATTTCCAATTTCAACCAAACATGCTAGAAATGCTCCAATTGTGCTAATTAGCTTATTGTGAGAATATTACAAACGTCTGACAAAAGTGAAAAATGTAAATTTCCAATTTCAACCAAACATGCTAGAAATGCTCCAATTGAGCTAATTAGCTTATTGTGAGAATATTACAAACGTCTGACAAAACTGAAAAATGTAAATTTCCAATTTCAACCAAACATGCTAGAAATGCTCCAATTGTGCTAATTAGCTTATTGTGAGAATATTACAAACGTCTGACAAAAGTGAAAAATGTAAATTTCCAATTTCAACCAAACATGCTAGAAATGCTCCAATTGAGCTAATTAGCTTATTGTGAGAATATTACAAACGTCTGACAAAACTGAAAAATTTATAATTCCAATTTCAATCAAACATGCTAGAAATGCTCCAATTGAGCTAATTAGCTTATTGTGAGAATATTACAAACGTCTGACAAAACTGAAAAATGTAAATTTCCAATTTCAACCAAACATGCTAGAAATGCTCCAATTGAGCTAATTAGCTTATTGATAGAATATTGCAATTGTCTGACAAAAGTGAAAAATGTAAATTTCCAATTTCAACCAAACATGCTAGAAATGCTCCAATTGAGCTAATTAGCTTATTGTTAGAATATTACAAACGTCTGACAAAACTGAAAAATGTAAATTTTCAACTTCAACCAAACATGCTAGAAATGCTCCAATTGAGCTAATTAGCTTATTGTGAGAATATTACAAACACCCGACAAAACTGAAAAATGTAAATTTCCAATTTCAACCAAACATGCTAGAAATGCTCCAATTGAGCTAATTAGCTTATTGTGAGAATATTACAAACGTATGACAAAACTGAAAAATGTAAATTTCCAATTTCAACCAAACATGCTAGAAATGCTCCAATTGAGCTAATTAGCTTATTGTGAGAATATTACAAACGTCTGACCAAACTGAAAAATGTAAATTTCCAATTTCAACCAAACAAGCTAGAAATGCTCCAATTGAGCTAATTAGCTTATTGTGAGAATATTACAAACGTCTGACGAAACTGAAAAATAGAAATTTCCAATTTCAACCAAACATGCTAGAAATGCTCCAATTGAGCTAATTAGCTTATTGATAGAATATTGCAATTGTCTGACAAAAGTGAAAAATGTAAATTTCCAATTTCAACGAAACATGCTAGAAATGCTCCAATTGAGCTAATTAGCTTATTGTTAGAATATTACAAACGTCTGACAAAAGTGAAAAATGTAAATTTCCAATTTCAACCAAACATGCTAGAAATGCTCCAATTGAGCTAATTAGCTTATTGTGAGAATATTACAATAGTCTGACAAAACTGAAAAATGTAAATTTCCAATTTCAACCAAACATGCTAGAAATGCTCCAATTGAGCTAATTAGCTTATTGTGAGAATATTACAAACGTCTTACAAAAGTAAAAAATGTAAATTTCTGATTTCAACCAAACATGCTAGAAATGCTCCAATTGAGCTAATTAGCTTATTGTGAGAATATTACAAACGTCTGACAAAAGTGAAAAATGTAAATCTCCAATTTCAACCAAACATGCTAGAAATGTTCCAATTGAGCTAATTAGCTTATTGTGAGAATATTGCAAATGTCTGACAAAAGTGAAAAATGTAAATTTCCAATTTCAACCAAACATGCTAGAAATGCTCCAATTGTGCTAATTAGCTTATTGTGAGAATATTACAAACGTCTGACAAAACTGAAAAATGTAAATTTCCAATTTCAACCAAACATGCTAGAAATGCTCCAATTGTGCTAATTAGCTTATTGTGAGAATATTACAAACGTCTGACAAAACTGAAAAATGTAAATTTCCAATTTCAACCAAACATGCTAGAAATGCTCCAATTGTGCTAATTAGCTTATTGTGAGAATATTACAAACGTCTGACAAAAGTGAAAAATGTAAATTTCCAATTTCAACCAAACATGCTAGAAATGCTCCAATTGAGCTAATTAGCTTATTGTGAGAATATTACAAACGTCTGACAAAAGTGAAAAATTTATAATTCCAATTTCAATCAAGCATGCTAGAAATGCTCCAATTGAGCTAATTAGCTTATTGTGAGAATATTACAAACGTCTGACAAAACTGAAAAATGTAAATTTCCAATTTCAACCAAACATGCTAGAAATGCTCCAATTGAGCTAATTAGCTTATTGTGAGAATATTACAAACGTCTGACAAAACTGAAAAATGTAAATTTCCAATTTCAACCAAACATGCTAGAAATGCTCCAATTGAGCTAATTAGCTTATTGTGAGAATATTACAAACGTATAACAAAACTGAAAAATGTGAATTTCCAATTTCAACTAAACATGCTAGAAATGCTCCAATTGAGCTAATTAGCTTATTGTGAGAATATTGCAATTGTCTGACAAAAGTGAAAAATGTAAATTTCCAATTTCAACCAAACATGCTAGAAATGCTCCAATTGAGCTAATTAGCTTATTGTGAGAATATTGCAATTGTCTGACAAAAGTGAAAAATGTAAATTTCCAATTTCAACCAAACATGCTAGAAATGCTCCAATTGAGCTAATTAGCTTATTGTGAGAATATTACAAACGTCTGACAAAGCTGAAAAATGTAAATTTCCAATTTCAACCAAACATGCTAGAAATGCTCCAATTGAGCTAATTAGCTTATTGTGAGAATATTGCAATTGTCTGACAAAAGTGAAAAATGTAAATTTCCAATTTCAACCAAACATGCTAGAAATGCTCCAATTGAGCTAATTAGCTTATTGTGAGAATATTACAAACGTCTGACAAAACTGAAAAATAGAAATTTCCAATTTCAACCAAACATGCTAGAAATGCTCAAATTGCGCAAATAAGCCTACTGTAAGAATTTTACAAACGTCTGACAAAGCTGAAAAATGTAAATTTCCAATTTCAACCAAACATGCTAGAAATGCTCCAAATGAGCTAATTAGCTTATTGAGAGAATATTGCAATTGTCTGACAAAAGTGAAAAATGCAAATTTCCAATTTCAACTAAACATGCTAGAAATGCTCCAATTGAGCTAATTAGCTTATTTTGAGAGTATTACAAACGTCTGACAAAACTGAAAAATGTAAATTTCCAATTTCAACCAAACATGCTAGAAATGCTCCGAATGCGGAAATAAGCTTACTGTAAGAAGTGTACAAACGTCTGACAAAACTGAAAAATGTAAATTTTCAATTTCAACCAAACATGCTAGAAATGCTCCAATTGAGCTAGTTAGCTTATTGTGAGAATATTACGAACGTCTGACAAAACTGAAAAATGTAAATTTCCAATTTCAACCAAACATGCTAGAAATGCTCCAATTGAGCTAATTAGCTTATTGTGAGAATATTACAAACGTCTGACAAAAGTGAAAAATTTAAAATTCCAATTTCAATCAAACATGCTAGAAATGCTCCAATTGCGCAAATAAGCCTACTGTAAGAATTTTACAAATGTCTGACAAAACTGAAAATTTAAGTTTTCAATTTCAACCAAACATGCTAGAAATGCTCCAATTGAGCTAATTAGCTTATTGTGAGAATATTGCAAATGTCTGACAAAAGTGAAAAATGTAAATTTCCAATTTCAACCAAACATGCTAGAAATGTTCCAATTGAGCTAACTAGCTTATTGTGAGAATATTGCAAATGTCTGACAAAAGTGAAAAATGTAAATTTCCAATTTCAACCAAACATGCTAGAAATGCTCCAATTGTGCTAATTAGCTTATTGTGAGAATATTACAAACGTCTGACAAAACTGAAAAATGTAAATTTCCAATTTCAACCAAACATGCTAGAAATGCTCCAATTGTGCTAATTAGCTTATTGTGAGAATATTACAAACGTCTGACAAAACTGAAAAATGTAAATTTCCAATTTCAACCAAACATGCTAGAAATGCTCCAATTGTGCTAATTAGCTTATTGTGAGAATATTACAAACGTCTGACAAAACTGAAAAATGTAAATTTCCAATTTCAACCAAACATGCTAGAAATGCTCCAATTGTGCTAATTAGCTTATTGTGAGAATATTACAAACGTCTGACAAAACTGAAAAATGTAAATTTCCAATTTCAACCAAACATGCTAGAAATGCTCCAATTGAGCTAATTAGCTTATTGTGAGAATATTACAAACGTCTGACAAAAGTGAAAAATTTATAATTCCAATTTCAATCAAACATGCTAGAAATGCTCCAATTGAGCTAATTAGCTTATTGTGAGAATATTACAAACGTCTGACAAAACTGAAAAATGTAAATTTCCAATTTCAACCAAACATGCTAGAAATGCTCCAATTGAGCTAATTAGCTTATTGATAGAATATTGCAATTGTCTGACAAAAGTGAAAAATGTAAATTTCCAATTTCAACCAAACATGCTAGAAATGCTCCAATTGAGCTAATTAGCTTATTGTTAGAATATTACAAACGTCTGACAAAACTGAAAAATGTAAATTTTCAACTTCAACCAAACATGCTAGAAATGCTCCAATTGAGCTAATTAGCTTATTGTGAGAATATTACAAACATCTGACAAAACTGAAAAATGTAAATTTCCAATTTCAACCAAACATGCTAGAAATGCTCCAATTGAGCTAATTAGCTTATTGTGAGAATATTACAAACGTATAACAAAACTGAAAAATGTGAATTTCCAATTTCAACTAAACATGCTAGAAATGCTCCAATTGAGCTAATTAGCTTATTGTGAGAATATTACAAACGTCTGACAAAACTGAAAAATGTAAATTTCCAATTTCAACCAAACATGCTAGAAATGCTCCAATTGAGCTAATTAGCTTATTGTGAGAATATTACAAACGTATAACAAAACTGAAAAATGTGAATTTCCAATTTCAACTAAACATGCTAGAAATGCTCCAATTGAGCTAATTAGCTTATTGTGAGAATATTGCAATTGTCTGACAAAAGTGAAAAATGTAAATTTCCAATTTCAACCAAACATGCTAGAAATGCTCCAATTGAGCTAATTAGCTTATTGTGAGAATATTGCAATTGTCTGACAAAAGTGAAAAATGTAAATTTCCAATTTCAACCAAACATGCTAGAAATGCTCCAATTGAGCTAATTAGCTTATTGTGAGAATATTACAAACGTCTGACAAAGCTGAAAAATGTAAATTTCCAATTTCAACCAAACATGCTAGAAATGCTCCAATTGAGCTAATTAGCTTATTGTGAGAATATTGCAATTGTCTGACAAAACTGAAAAATGTAAATTTCCAATTTCAACCAAACATGCTAGAAATGCTCCAATTGAGCTAATTAGCTTATTGTGAGAATATTACAAACGTCTGACAAAACTGAAAAATAGAAATTTCCAATTTCAACCAAACATGCTAGAAATGCTCAAATTGCGCAAATAAGCCTACTGTAAGAATTTTACAAACGTCTGACAAAGCTGAAAAATGTAAATTTCCAATTTCAACCAAACATGCTAGAAATGCTCCAAATGAGCTAATTAGCTTATTGAGAGAATATTGCAATTGTCTGACAAAAGTGAAAAATGCAAATTTCCAATTTCAACTAAACATGCTAGAAATGCTCCAATTGAGCTAATTAGCTTATTTTGAGAGTATTACAAACGTCTGACAAAACTGAAAAATGTAAATTTCCAATTTCAACCAAACATGCTAGAAATGCTCCAAATGCGGAAATAAGCTTACTGTAAGAAGTGTACAAACGTCTGACAAAACTGAAAAATGTAAATTTTCAATTTCAACCAAACATGCTAGAAATGCTCCAATTGAGCTAGTTAGCTTATTGTGAGAATATTATGAACGTCTGACAAAACTGAAAAATGTAAATTTCCAATTTCAACCAAACATGCTAGAAATGCTCCAATTGAGCTAATTAGCTTATTGTGAGAATATTACAAACGTCTGACAAAAGTGAAAAATTTAAAATTCCAATTTCAATCAAACATGCTAGAAATGCTCCAATTGCGCAAATAAGCCTACTGTAAGAATTTTACAAATGTCTGACAAAACTGAAAATTTAAGTTTTCAATTTCAACCAAACATGCTAGAAATGCTCCAATTGAGCTAATTAGCTTATTGTGAGAATATTGCAATTGTCTGACAAAAGTGAAAAATGTAAATTTCCAATTTCAACCAAACATGCTAGAAATGTTCCAATTGAGCTAATTAGCTTATTGTGAGAATATTGCAAATGTCTGACAAAAGTGAAAAATGTAAATTTCCAATTTCAACCAAACATGCTAGAAATGCTCCAATTGTGCTAATTAGCTTATTGTGAGAATATTACAAACGTCTGACAAAACTGAAAAATGTAAATTTCCAATTTCAATCAAACATGCTAGAAATGCTCCAATTGTGCTAATTAGCTTATTGTGAGAATATTACAAACGTCTGACAAAACTGAAAAATGTAAATTTCCAATTTCAACCAAACATGCTAGAAATGCTCCAATTGTGCTAATTAGCTTATTGTGAGAATATTACAAACGTCTGACAAAACTGAAAAATGTAAATTTCCAATTTCAACCAAACATGCTAGAAATGCTCCAATTGTGCTAATTAGCTTATTGTGAGAATATTACAAACGTCTGACAAAACTGAAAAATGTAAATTTCCAATTTCAACCAAACATGCTAGAAATGCTCCAATTGAGCTAATTAGCTTATTGTGAGAATATTACAAACGTCTGACAAAAGTGAAAAATGTAAATTTCCAATTTCAACCAAACATGCTAGAAATGCTCCAATTGAGCTAATTAGCTTATTGTTAGAATATTACAAACGTCTGACAAAACTGAAAAATGTAAATTTTCAACTTCAACCAAACATGCTAGAAATGCTCCAATTGAGCTAATTAGCTTATTGTGAGAATATTACAAACGTCCGACAAAACTGAAAAATGTAAATTTCCAATTTCAACCAAACATGCTAGAAATGCTCCAATTGAGCTAATTAGCTTATTGTGAGAATATTACAAACGTATGACAAAACTGAAAAATGTAAATTTCCAATTTCAACCAAACATGCTAGAAATGCTCCAATTGAGCTAATTAGCTTATTGTGAGAATATTACAAACGTCTGACCAAACTGAAAAATGTAAATTTCCAATTTCAACCAAACAAGCTAGAAATGCTCCAATTGAGCTAATTAGCTTATTGTGAGAATATTACAAACGTCTGACAAAACTGAAAAATAGAAATTTCCAATTTCAACCAAACATGCTAGAAATGCTCCAATTGAGCTAATTAGCTTATTGATAGAATATTGCAATTGTCTGACAAAAGTGAAAAATGTAAATTTCCAATTTCAACCAAACATGCTAGAAATGCTCCAATTGAGCTAATTAGCTTATTGTTAGAATATTACAAACGTCTGACAAAAGTGAAAAATAGAAATTTCCAATTTCAACCAAACATGCTAGAAATGTTCCAATTGAGCTAATTAGCTTATTGTGAGAATATTACAAACGTCTGACAAAACTGAAAAATGTAAATTTCCAATTTCAACCAAACATGCTAGAAATGCTCCAATTGAGCTAATTAGCTTATTGTGAGAATATTGCAATTTTTTGACCAAAGTGAAAAATGTAAATTTCCAATTTCAACCAAACATGCTAGAAATGCTCCAATTGAGCTAATTAGCTTATTGTGAGAATATTACAAACGTCTGACAAAACTGAAAAATGTAAATTTCCAATTTCAACCAAACATGCTAGAAATGCTCCAATTGAACTAATTAGCCTATTGTGAGAATATTACAAACGTCTGACCAAACTGAAAAATGTAAATTTCCAATTTCAACCAAACAAGCTAGAAATGCTCCAATTGAGCTAATTAGCTTATTGTGAGAATATTACAAACGTCTGACAAAACTGAAAAATAGAAATTTCCAATTTCAACCAAACATGCTAGAAATGCTCCAATTGAGCTAATTAGCTTATTGATAGAATATTGCAATTGTCTGACAAAAGTGAAAAATGTAAATTTCCAATTTCAACCAAACATGCTAGAAATGCTCCAATTGAGCTAATTAGCTTATTGTTAGAATATTACAAACGTCTGACAAAACTGAAAAATGTAAATTTTCAACTTCAACCAAACATGCTAGAAATGCTCCAATTGAGCTAATTAGCTTATTGTGAGAATATTACAAACGTCCGACAAAACTGAAAAATGTAAATTTCCAATTTCAACCAAACATGCTAGAAACTCTCCAATTGAGCTAATTAGCTTATTGTGAGAATATTACAAACGTATGACAAAACTGAAAAATGTAAATTTCCAATTTCAACCAAACATGCTAGAAATGCTCCAATTGAGCTAATTAGCTTATTGTGAGAATATTACAAACGTCTGACCAAACTGAAAAATGTAAATTTCCAATTTCAACCAAACAAGCTAGAAATGCTCCAATTGAGCTAATTAGCTTATTGTGAGAATATTACAAACGTCTGACAAAACTGAAAAATAGAAATTTCCAATTTCAACCAAACATGCTAGAAATGCTCCAATTGAGCTAATTAGCTTATTGATAGAATATTGCAATTGTCTGACAAAAGTGAAAAATGTAAATTTCCAATTTCAACCAAACATGCTAGAAATGCTCCAATTGAGCTAATTAGCTTATTGTTAGAATATTACAAACGTCTGACAAAAGTGAAAAATGTAAATTTCCAATTTCAACCAAACATGCTAGAAATGCTCCAATTGAGCTAATTAGCTTATTGTGAGAATATTACAAACGTCTGACAAAACTGAAAAATGTAAATTTCCAATTTCAACCAAACATGCTAGAAATGCTCCAATTGAGCTAATTAGCTTATTGTGAGAATATTACAAACGTCTGACAAAAGTAAAAAATGTAAATTTCTGATTTCAACCAAACATGCTAGAAATGCTCCAATTGAGCTAATTAGCTTATTGTGAGAATATTACAAACGTCTGACAAAAGTGAAAAATGTAAATCTCCAATTTCAACCAAACATGCTAGAAATGTTCCAATTGAGCTAATTAGCTTATTGTGGGAATATTGCAAATGTCTGACAAAAGTGAAAAATGTAAATTTCCAATTTCAACCAAACATGCTAGAAATGCTCCAATTGTGCTAATTAGCTTATTGTGAGAATATTACAAACGTCTGACAAAAGTGAAAAATGTAAATTTCCAATTTCAACCAAACATGCTAGAAATGCTCCAATTGAGCTAATTAGCTTATTGTGAGAATATTACAAACGTCTGACAAAAGTGAAAAATTTATAATTCCAATTTCAATCAAACATGCTAGAAATGCTCCAATTGAGCTAATTAGCTTATTGTGAGAATATTACAAACGTCTGACAAAACTGAAAAATGTAAATTTCCAATTTCAACCAAACATGCTAGAAATGCTCCAATTGAGCTAATTAGCTTATTGATAGAATATTGCAATTGTCTGACAAAAGTGAAAAATGTAAATTTCCAATTTCAACCAAACATGCTAGAAATGCTCCAATTGAGCTAATTAGCTTATTGTGAGAATATTACAAACGTCTGACCAAACTGAAAAATGTAAATTTCCAATTTCAACCAAACAAGCTAGAAATGCTCCAATTGAGCTAATTAGCTTATTGTGAGAATATTACAAACGTCTGACAAAACTGAAAAATAGAAATTTCCAATTACAACCAAACATGCTAGAAATGCTCCAATTGAGCTAATTAGCTTATTGATAGAATATTGCAATTGTCTGACAAAAGTGAAAAATGTAAATTTCCAATTTCAACCAAACATGCTAGAAATGCTCCAATTGAGCTAATTAGCTTATTGTTAGAATATTACAAACGTCTGACAAAAGTGAAAAATGTAAATTTCCAATTTCAACCAAACATGCTAGAAATGCTCCAATTGAGCTAATTAGCTTATTGTGAGAATATTACAAACGTCTGACAAAACTGAAAAATGTAAATTTCCAATTTCAACCAAACATGCTAGAAATGCTCCAATTGAGCTAATTAGCTTATTGTGAGAATATTACAAACGTCTGACAAAAGTAAAAAATGTAAATTTCTGATTTCAACCAAACATGCTAGAAATGCTCCAATTGAGCTAATTAGCTTATTGTGAGAATATTACAAACGTCTGACAAAAGTGAAAAATGTAAATCTCCAGTTTCAACCAAACATGCTAGAAATGTTCCAATTGAGCTAATTAGCTTATTGTGAGAATATTGCAAATGTCTGACAAAAGTGAAAAATGTAAATTTCCAATTTCAACCAAACATGCTAGAAATGCTCCAATTGTGCTAATTAGTTTATTGTGAGAATATTACAAACGTCTGACAAAACTGAAAAATGTAAATTTCCAATTTCAACCAAACATGCTAGAAATGCTCCAATTGTGCTAATTAGCTTATTGTGAGAATATTACAAACGTCTGACAAAACTGAAAAATGTAAATTTCCAATTTCAACCAAACATGCTAGAAATGCTCCAATTGTGCTAATTAGCTTATTGTGAGAATATTACAAACGTCTGACAAAAGTGAAAAATGTAAATTTCCAATTTCAACCAAACATGCTAGAAATGCTCCAATTGAGCTAATTAGCTTATTGTGAGAATATTGCAAACGTCTGACAAAAGTGAAAAATTTATAATTCCAATTTCAATCAAACATGCTAGAAATGCTCCAATTGAGCTAATTAGCTTATTGTGAGAATATTACAAACGTCTGACAAAACTGAAAAATGTAAATTTCCAATTTCAACCAAACATGCTAGAAATGCTCCAATTGAGCTAATTAGCTTATTGTGAGAATATTACAAACGTCTGACAAAACTGAAAAATGTAAATTTCCAATTTCAACCAAACATGCTAGAAATGCTCCAATTGAGCTAATTAGCTTATTGTGAGAATATTACAAACGTATAACAAAACTGAAAAATGTGAATTTCCAATTTCAACTAAACATGCTAGAAATGCTCCAATTGAGCTAATTAGCTTATTGTGAGAATATTGCAATTGTCTGACAAAAGTGAAAAATGTAAATTTCCAATTTCAACCAAACATGCTAGAAATGCTCCAATTGAGCTAATTAGCTTATTGTGAGAATATTGCAATTGTCTGACAAAAGTGAAAAATGTAACTTTCCAATTTCAACCAAACATGCTAGAAATGCTCCAATTGAGCTAATTAGCTTATTGTGAGAATATTACAAACGTCTGACAAAGCTGAAAAATGTAAATTTCCAATTTCAACCAAACATGCTAGAAATGCTCCAATTGAGCTAATTAGCTTATTGTGAGAATATTGCAATTGTCTGACAAAAGTGAAAAATGTAAATTTCCAATTTCAACCAAACATGCTAGAAATGCTCCAATTGAGCTAATTAGCTTATTGTGAGAATATTACAAACGTCTGACAAAACTGAAAAATAGAAATTTCCAATTTCAACCAAACATGCTAGAAATGCTCAAATTGCGCAAATAAGCCTACTGTAAGAATTTTACAAACGTCTGACAAAGCTGAAAAATGTAAATTTCCAATTTCAACCAAACATGCTAGAAATGCTCCAAATGAGCTAATTAGCTTATTGAGAGAATATTGCAATTGTCTGACAAAAGTGAAAAATGCAAATTTCGAATTTCAACTAAACATGCTAGAAATGCTCCAATTGAGCTAATTAGCTTATTTTGAGAGTATTACAAACGTCTGACAAAACTGAAAAATGTAAATTTCCAATTTCAACTAAACATGCTAGAAATGCTCCAAATGCGGAAATAAGCTTACTGTAAGAAGTGTACAAACGTCTGACAAAACTGAAAAATGTAAATTTTCAATTTCAACCAAACATGCTAGAAATGCTCCAATTGAGCTAGTTAGCTTATTGTGAGAATATTATGAACGTCTGACAAAACTGAAAAATGTAAATTTCCAATTTCAACCAAACATGCTAGAAATGCTCCAATTGAGCTAATTAGCTTATTGTGAGAATATTACAAACGTCTGACAAAAGTGAAAAATTTAAAATTCCAATTTCAATCAAACATGCTAGAAATGCTCCAATTGCGCAAATAAGCTTACTGTAAGAATTTTACAAATGTCTGACAAAACTGAAAATTTAAGTTTTCAATTTCAACCAAACATGCTAGAAATGCTCCAATTGAGCTAATTAGCTTATTGTGAGAATATTACAAACGTCTGACAAAACTGAAAAATGTAAATTTCCAATTTCAACCAAACATGCTAGAAATGCTCCATTTGAGCTAATTAGCTTTTTGTGAGAATATTACAAACGTCTGACAAAACTGATAAATGTAAATTTCCAATTTCAACCAAACATGCTAGAAATGCTCCAATTGAGCTAATTAGCTTATTGTGAGAATATTACAAACGTCTGACAAAACTGAAAAGTGTAAATTTCCAATTTCAACCAAACATGCTAGAAATGCTCCAATTGAGCTAATTAGCTTATTGTGAGAATATTACAAACGTCTGACCAAACTGAAAAATGTAAATTTCCAATTTCAACCAAACATGCTAGAAATGCTCCAATTGAGCTAATTAGCTTATTGTGAGAATATTACAAACGTATGACAAAACTGAAAAATGTAAATTTCCAATTTCAACTAAACATGCTAGAAATGCTCCAATTGAGCTAATTAGCTTATTGTGAGAATATTGCGATTGTCTGACAAAAGTGAAAAATGTAAATTTCCAATTTCAACTAAACATGCTAGAAATTCTCCAATTGAGCTAATTAGCTTATTGTGACAATATTGCAATTGTCTGACAAAAGTGAAAAATGTAAATTTCCAATTTCAACCAAACATGCTAGAAATGCTCCAATTGAGCTAATTAGCTTATTGTGAGAATATTACAAACGTCTGACAAAGCTGAAAAATGTAAATTTCCAATTTCAACCAAACATGCTAGAAATGCTCCAATTGAGCTAATTAGCTTATTGTGAGAATATTGCAATTGTCTGACAAAAGTGAAAAATGTAAATTTCCAATTTCAACCAAACATGCTAGAAATGCTCTAATTGAGCTAATTAGCTTATTGTGAGAATATTACAAACGTCTGACAAAACTGAAAAATGTAAATTTCCAATTTCAACCAAACATGCTAGAAATGCTCAAATTGCGCAAATAAGCCTACTGTAAGAATTTTACAAACGTCTGACAAAGCTGAAAAATGTAAATTTCCAATTTCAACCAAACATGCTAGAAATGCTCCAATTGAGCTAATTAGCTTATTGAGAGAATATTGCAATTGTCTGACAAAAGTGAAAAATGCAAATTTCCAATTTCAACTAAACATGCTAGAAATGCTCCAATTGAGCTAATTAGCTTATTTTCAGAATATTACAAACGTATGACAAAACTGAAAAATGTAAATTTCCAATTTCAACCAAACATGCTAGAAATGCTCCAAATGCGGAAATAAGCTTACTGTAAGAAGTGTACAAACGTCTGACAAAACTGAAAAATGTAAATTTCCAATTTCAACCAAACACGCTAGAAATGCTCCAATTGAGCTAATTAGCTTATTGAGAGAATATTGCAATTGTCTGACAAAAGTGAAAAATGCAAATTTCCAATTTCAACTAAACATGCTAGAAATGCTCCAATTGAGCTAATTAGCTTATTGTGAGAATATTACAAACGTCTGACAAAACTGAAAAATGTAAACTTTCAATTTCAACCAAACATGCTAGAAATGCTCCAATTGAGCTAGTTAGCTTATTGTGAGAATATTACAAACCTCTGACAAAACTGAAAAATGTAAATTTTCAACTTCAACCAAACATGCTAGAAATGCTCCAATTGAGCTAATTAGCTTATTGTGAGAATATTACAAACGTCCGACAAAAGTGAAAAATGTAAATTTCCAATTTCAACCAAACATGCTAGAAATGCTCCAATTGAGCTAGTTAGCTTATTGTGAGAATATTACAAACGTCTGACCAAACTGAAAAATGTAAATTTCCAATTTCAACCAAACATGCTAGAAATGCTCCAATTGAGCTAATTAGCTTATTGTGAGAATATTACAAACGTTTGACAAAAGTGAAAAATGAAAATTTCCAATTTCAACCAAACATGCTAGAAATGCTCCAATTGAGCTAATTAGCTTATTGTGAGAATATTACAAACGTCTGACAAAACTGAAAAATGTAAATTGCCAATTTCAACCAAACATGCTAGAAATGCTCCAATTGAGCTAATTAGCTTATTGTGAGAATATTGCAATTGTCTGACAAAAGCGAAAAATGTAAATTTCCAATTTCAACCAAACATGCTAGAAATGCTCCAAATGCGGAAATAAGCTTACTGTAAGAAGTGTACAAACGTCTGACAAAACTGAAAAATGTAAATTTCCAATTTCAACCAAACACGCTAGAAATGCTCCAATTGAGCTAATTAGCTTATTGAGAGAATATTGCAATTGTCTGACAAAAGTGAAAAATGCAAATTTCCAATTTCAACTAAACATGCTAGAAATGCTCCAATTGAGCTAATTAGCTTATTGTGAGAATATTACAAACGTCTGACAAAACTGAAAAATGTAAACTTTCAATTTCAACCAAACATGCTAGAAATGCTCCAATTGAGCTAGTTAGCTTATTGTGAGAATATTACAAACCTCTGACAAAACTGAAAAATGTAAATTTTCAACTTCAACCAAACATGCTAGAAATGCTCCAATTGAGCTAATTAGCTTATTGTGAGAATATTACAAACGTCCGACAAAAGTGAAAAATGTAAATTTCCAATTTCAACCAAACATGCTAGAAATGCTCCAATTGAGCTAGTTAGCTTATTGTGAGAATATTACAAACGTCTGACCAAACTGAAAAATGTAAATTTCCAATTTCAACCAAACATGCTAGAAATGCTCCAATTGAGCTAATTAGCTTATTGTGAGAATATTACAAACGTTTGACAAAAGTGAAAAATGAAAATTTCCAATTTCAACCAAACATGCTAGAAATGCTCCAATTGAGCTAATTAGCTTATTGTGAGAATATTACAAACGTCTGACAAAACTGAAAAATGTAAATTGCCAATTTCAACCAAACATGCTAGAAATGCTCCAATTGAGCTAATTAGCTTATTGTGAGAATATTGCAATTGTCTGACAAAAGCGAAAAATGTAAATTTCCAATTTCAACCAAACATGCTAGAAATGCTCCAATTGAGCTAATTAGCTTATTGTGAGAATATTACAAACGTCTGACAAAAGTAAAAAATGTAAATTTCTGATTTCAACCAAACATGCTAGAAATGCTCCAATTGAGCTAATTAGCTTATTGTGAGAATATTACAAACGTCTGACAAAACTGAAAAATAGAAATTTCCAATTTCAACCAAACATGCTAGAAAGGCTCCAATTGAGCTAATTAGCTTATTGTGAAAATATTGCAATTGTCTGACAAAAGTGAAAAATAGAAATTTCCAATTTCAACCAAACATGCTAGAAATGTTCCAATTGAGCTAATTAGCTTATTGTGAGAATATTGCAAATGTCTGACAAAAGTGAAAAATGTAAATTTCCAATTTCAACCAAACATGCTAGAAATGCTCCAATTGAGCTAATTAGCTTATTGTGAGAATATTACAAACGTCTGACAAAAGTGAAAAATTTAGAATTCCAATTTCAATCAATCATGCTAGAAATGCTCCAATTGCGCAAATAAGCCTACTGTAAGAATTTTACAAACGTCTGACAAAACTGAAAATTTAAATTTTCAATTTCAACCAAACATGCTAGAAATGCTCCAATTGAGCTAATTAGCTTATTGTGAGAATATTGCAATTTTTTGACCAAAGTGAAAAATGTAAATTTCCAATTTCAACCAAACATGCTAGAAATGCTCCAATTGAGCTAATTAGCTTATTGTGAGAATATTACAAACGTCTGACAAAACTGAAAAATGTAAATTTCCAATTTCAACCAAACATGCTAGAAATGCTCCAATTGAACTAATTAGCTTATTGTGAGAATATTACAAACGTCTGACCAAACTGAAAAATGTAAATTTCCAATTTCAACCAAACAAGCTAGAAATGCTCCAATTGAGCTAATTAGCTTATTGTGAGAATATTACAAACGTCTGACAAAACTGAAAAATAGAAATTTCCAATTTCAACCAAACATGCTAGAAATGCTCCAATTGAGCTAATTAGCTTATTGATAGAATATTGCAATTGTCTGACAAAAGTGAAAAATGTAAATTTCCTATTTCAACCAAACATGCTAGAAATGCTCCAATTGAGCTAATTAGCTTATTGTGAGAATATTACAAACGTCCGACAAAACTGAAAAATGTAAATTTCCAATTTCAACCAAACATGCTAGAAATGCTCCAATTGAGCTAATTAGCTTATTGTGAGAATATTACAAACGTATGACAAAACTGAAAAATGTAAATTTCCAATTTCAACCAAACATGCTAGAAATGCTCCAATTGAGCTAATTAGCTTATTGTGAGAATATTACAAACGTCTGACCAAACTGAAAAATGTAAATTTCCAATTTCAACCAAACAAGCTAGAAATGCTCCAATTGAGCTAATTAGCTTATTGTGAGAATATTACAAACGTCTGACAAAACTGAAAAATAGAAATTTCCAATTTCAACCAAACATGCTAGAAATGCTCCAATTGAGCTAATTAGCTTATTGATAGAATATTGCAATTGTCTGACAAAAGTGAAAAATGTAAATTTCCAATTTCAACCAAACATGCTAGAAATGCTCCAATTGAGCTAATTAGCTTATTGTTAGAATATTACAAACGTCTGACAAAAGTGAAAAATGTAAATTTCCAATTTCAACCAAACATGCTAGAAATGCTCCAATTGAGCTAATTAGCTTATTGTGAGATTATTACAAACGTCTGACAAAACTGAAAAATGTAAATTTCCAATTTCAACCAAACATGCTAGAAATGCTCCAATTGAGCTAATTAGCTTATTGTGAGAATATTACAAACGTCTGACAAAAGTAAAAAATGTAAATTTCTGATTTCAACCAAACATGCTAGAAATGCTCCAATTGAGCTAATTAGCTTATTGTGAGAATATTACAAACGTCTGACAAAAGTGAAAAATGTAAATCTCCAATTTCAACCAAACATGCTAGAAATGTTCCAATTGAGCTAATTAGCTTATTGTGAGAATATTGCAAATGTCTGACAAAAGTGAAAAATGTAAATTTCCAATTTCAACCAAACATGCTAGAAATGCTCCAATTGTGCTAATTAGCTTATTGTGAGAATATTACAAACGTCTGACAAAACTGAAAAATGTAAATTTCCAATTTCAACCAAACATGCTAGAAATGCTCCAATTGTGCTAATTAGCTTATTGTGAGAATATTACAAACGTCTGACAAAACTGAAAAATGTAAATTTCCAATTTCAACCAAACATGCTAGAAATGCTCCAATTGTGCTAATTAGCTTATTGTGAGAATATTACAAACGTCTGACAAAAGTGAAAAATGTAAATTTCCAATTTCAACCAAACATGCTAGAAATGCTCCAATTGAGCTAATTAGCTTATTGTGAGAATATTACAAACGTCTGACAAAACTGAAAAATTTATAATTCCAATTTCAATCAAACATGCTAGAAATGCTCCAATTGAGCTAATTAGCTTATTGTGAGAATATTACAAACGTCTGACAAAACTGAAAAATGTAAATTTCCAATTTCAACCAAACATGCTAGAAATGCTCCAATTGAGCTAATTAGCTTATTGATAGAATATTGCAATTGTCTGACAAAAGTGAAAAATGTAAATTTCCAATTTCAACCAAACATGCTAGAAATGCTCCAATTGAGCTAATTAGCTTATTGTTAGAATATTACAAACGTCTGACAAAACTGAAAAATGTAAATTTTCAACTTCAACCAAACATGCTAGAAATGCTCCAATTGAGCTAATTAGCTTATTGTGAGAATATTACAAACACCCGACAAAACTGAAAAATGTAAATTTCCAATTTCAACCAAACATGCTAGAAATGCTCCAATTGAGCTAATTAGCTTATTGTGAGAATATTACAAACGTATGACAAAACTGAAAAATGTAAATTTCCAATTTCAACCAAACATGCTAGAAATGCTCCAATTGAGCTAATTAGCTTATTGTGAGAATATTACAAACGTCTGACCAAACTGAAAAATGTAAATTTCCAATTTCAACCAAACAAGCTAGAAATGCTCCAATTGAGCTAATTAGCTTATTGTGAGAATATTACAAACGTATGACAAAACTGAAAAATGTAAATTTCCAATTTCAACCAAACATGCTAGAAATGCTCCAATTGAGCTAATTAGCTTATTGTGAGAATATTACAAACGTCTGACCAAACTGAAAAATGTAAATTTCCAATTTCAACCAAACAAGCTAGAAATGCTCCAATTGAGCTAATTAGCTTATTGTGAGAATATTACAAACGTGTGACGAAACTGAAAAATAGAAATTTCCAATTTCAACCAAACATGCTAGAAATGCTCCAATTGAGCTAATTAGCTTATTGATAGAATATTGCAATTGTCTGACAAAAGTGAAAAATGTAAATTTCCAATTTCAACGAAACATGCTAGAAATGCTCCAATTGAGCTAATTAGCTTATTGTTAGAATATTACAAACGTCTGACAAAAGTGAAAAATGTAAATTTCCAATTTCAACCAAACATGCTAGAAATGCTCCAATTGAGCTAATTAGCTTATTGTGAGAATATTACAAACGTCTGACAAAACTGAAAAATGTAAATTTCCAATTTCAACCAAACATGCTAGAAATGCTCCAATTGAGCTAATTAGCTTATTGTGAGAATATTACAAACGTATAACAAAACTGAAAAATGTGAATTTCCAATTTCAACTAAACATGCTAGAAATGCTCCAATTGAGCTAATTAGCTTATTGTGAGAATATTGCAATTGTCTGACAAAAGTGAAAAATGTAATTTTCCAATTTCAACCAAACATGCTAGAAATGCTCCAATTGAGCTAATTAGCTTATTGTGAGAATATTGCAATTGTCTGACAAAAGTGAAAAATGTAAATTTCCAATTTCAACCAAACATGCTAGAAATGCTCCAATTGAGCTAATTAGCTTATTGTGAGAATATTACAAACGTCTGACAAAGCTGAAAAATGTAAATTTCCAATTTCAACCAAACATGCTAGAAATGCTCCAATTGAGCTAAT
This sequence comes from Watersipora subatra, assembly GCF_963576615.1. Taxonomy (NCBI): domain Eukaryota; kingdom Metazoa; phylum Bryozoa; class Gymnolaemata; order Cheilostomatida; family Watersiporidae; genus Watersipora; species Watersipora subatra. The sequence continues at coordinate 72,395 of NW_027045217.1, read as the reverse complement.
TAGCTTATTGTGAGAATATTGCAATTGTCTGACAAAAGTGAAAAATGTAAATTTCCAATTTCAACCAAACATGCTAGAAATGCTCCAATTGAGCTAATTAGCTTATTGTGAGAATATTACAAACGTCTGACAAAAGTGAAAAATGTAAATTTCCAATTTCAACCAAACATGCTAGAAATGCTCCAATTGAGCTAATTAGCTTATTGTGAGAATATTACAAACGTCTGACAAAAGTGAAAAATTTATAATTCCAATTTCAATCAAACATGCTAGAAATGCTCCAATTGAGCTAATTAGCTTATTGTGAGAATATTACAAACGTCTGACAAAACTGAAAAATGTAAATTTCCAATTTCAACCAAACATGCTAGAAATGCTCCAATTGAGCTAATTAGCTTATTGTGAGAATATTACAAACGTATAACAAAACTGAAAAATGTGAATTTCCAATTTCAACTAAACATGCTAGAAATGCTCCAATTGAGCTAATTAGCTTATTGTGAGAATATTGCAATTGTCTGACAAAAGTGAAAAATGTAATTTTCCAATTTCAACCAAACATGCTAGAAATGCTCCAATTGAGCTAATTAGCTTATTGTGAGAATATTGCAATTGTCTGACAAAAGTGAAAAATGTAAATTTCCAATTTCAACCAAACATGCTAGAAATGCTCCAATTGAGCTAATTAGCTTATTGTGAGAATATTACAAACGTCTGACAAAGCTGAAAAATGTAAATTTCCAATTTCAACCAAACATGCTAGAAATGCTCCAATTGAGCTAATTAGCTTATTGTGAGAATATTGCAATTGTCTGACAAAAGTGAAAAATGTAAATTTCCAATTTCAACCAAACATGCTAGAAATGCTCCAATTGAGCTAATTAGCTTATTGTGAGAATATTACAAACGTCTGACAAAACTGAAAAATAGAAATTTCCAATTTCAACCAAACATGCTAGAAATGCTCAAATTGCGCAAATAAGCCTACTGTAAGAATTTTACAAACGTCTGACAAAGCTGAAAAATGTAAATTTCCAATTTCAACCAAACATGCTAGAAATGCTCCAATTGAGCTAATTAGCTTATTGTGAGAATATTACAAACGTCTGACAAAAGTGAAAAATTTAGAATTCCAATTTCAATCAATCATGCTAGAAATGCTCCAATTGCGCAAATAAGCCTACTGTAAGAATTTTACAAACGTCTGACAAAACTGAAAATTTAAATTTTCAATTTCAACCAAACATGCTAGAAATGCTCCAATTGAGCTAATTAGCTTATTTTGAGAGTATTACAAACGTCTGACAAAACTGAAAAATGTAAATTTCCAATTTCAACCAAACATGCTAGAAATGCTCCAAATGCGGAAATAAGCTTACTGTAAGAAGTGTACAAACGTCTGACAAAACTGAAAAATGTAAATTTTCAATTTCAACCAAACATGCTAGAAATGCTCCAATTGAGCTAGTTAGCTTATTGTGAGAATATTACGAACGTCTGACAAAACTGAAAAATGTAAATTTCCAATTTCAACCAAACATGCTAGAAATGCTCCAATTGAGCTAATTAGCTTATTGTGAAAATATTGCAATTGTCTGACAAAAGTGAAAAATAGAAATTTCCAATTTCAACCAAACATGCTAGAAATGTTCCAATTGAGCTAATTAGCTTATTGTGAGAATATTGCAAATGTCTGACAAAAGTGAAAAATGTAAATTTCCAATTTCAACCAAACATGCTAGAAATGCTCCAATTGAGCTAATTAGCTTATTGTGAGAATATTACAAACGTCTGACAAAAGTGAAAAATTTAGAATTCCAATTTCAATCAATCATGCTAGAAATGCTCCAATTGCGCAAATAAGCCTACTGTAAGAATTTTACAAACGTCTGACAAAACTGAAAATTTAAATTTTCAATTTCAACCAAACATGCTAGAAATGCTCCAATTGAGCTAATTAGCTTATTGTGAGAATATTGCAATTTTTTGACCAAAGTGAAAAATGTAAATTTCCAATTTCAACCAAACATGCTAGAAATGCTCCAATTGAGCTAATTAGCTTATTGTGAGAATATTACAAACGTCTGACAAAACTGAAAAATGTAAATTTCCAATTTCAACCAAACATGCTAGAAATGCTCCAATTGAACTAATTAGCTTATTGTGAGAATATTACAAACGTCTGACCAAACTGAAAAATGTAAATTTCCAATTTCAACCAAACAAGCTAGAAATGCTCCAATTGAGCTAATTAGCTTATTGTGAGAATATTACAAACGTCTGACAAAACTGAAAAATAGAAATTTCCAATTTCAACCAAACATGCTAGAAATGCTCCAATTGAGCTAATTAGCTTATTGATAGAATATTGCAATTGTCTGACAAAAGTGAAAAATGTAAATTTCCTATTTCAACCAAACATGCTAGAAATGCTCCAATTGAGCTAATTAGCTTATTGTGAGAATATTACAAACGTCCGACAAAACTGAAAAATGTAAATTTCCAATTTCAACCAAACATGCTAGAAATGCTCCAATTGAGCTAATTAGCTTATTGTGAGAATATTACAAACGTATGACAAAACTGAAAAATGTAAATTTCCAATTTCAACCAAACATGCTAGAAATGCTCCAATTGAGCTAATTAGCTTATTGTGAGAATATTACAAACGTCTGACCAAACTGAAAAATGTAAATTTCCAATTTCAACCAAACAAGCTAGAAATGCTCCAATTGAGCTAATTAGCTTATTGTGAGAATATTACAAACGTCTGACAAAACTGAAAAATAGAAATTTCCAATTTCAACCAAACATGCTAGAAATGCTCCAATTGAGCTAATTAGCTTATTGATAGAATATTGCAATTGTCTGACAAAAGTGAAAAATGTAAATTTCCAATTTCAACCAAACATGCTAGAAATGCTCCAATTGAGCTAATTAGCTTATTGTTAGAATATTACAAACGTCTGACAAAAGTGAAAAATGTAAATTTCCAATTTCAACCAAACATGCTAGAAATGCTCCAATTGAGCTAATTAGCTTATTGTGAGATTATTACAAACGTCTGACAAAACTGAAAAATGTAAATTTCCAATTTCAACCAAACATGCTAGAAATGCTCCAATTGAGCTAATTAGCTTATTGTGAGAATATTACAAACGTCTGACAAAAGTAAAAAATGTAAATTTCTGATTTCAACCAAACATGCTAGAAATGCTCCAATTGAGCTAATTAGCTTATTGTGAGAATATTACAAACGTCTGACAAAAGTGAAAAATGTAAATCTCCAATTTCAACCAAACATGCTAGAAATGTTCCAATTGAGCTAATTAGCTTATTGTGAGAATATTGCAAATGTCTGACAAAAGTGAAAAATGTAAATTTCCAATTTCAACCAAACATGCTAGAAATGCTCCAATTGTGCTAATTAGCTTATTGTGAGAATATTACAAACGTCTGACAAAACTGAAAAATGTAAATTTCCAATTTCAACCAAACATGCTAGAAATGCTCCAATTGTGCTAATTAGCTTATTGTGAGAATATTACAAACGTCTGACAAAACTGAAAAATGTAAATTTCCAATTTCAACCAAACATGCTAGAAATGCTCCAATTGTGCTAATTAGCTTATTGTGAGAATATTACAAACGTCTGACAAAAGTGAAAAATGTAAATTTCCAATTTCAACCAAACATGCTAGAAATGCTCCAATTGAGCTAATTAGCTTATTGTGAGAATATTACAAACGTCTGACAAAACTGAAAAATTTATAATTCCAATTTCAATCAAACATGCTAGAAATGCTCCAATTGAGCTAATTAGCTTATTGTGAGAATATTACAAACGTCTGACAAAACTGAAAAATGTAAATTTCCAATTTCAACCAAACATGCTAGAAATGCTCCAATTGAGCTAATTAGCTTATTGATAGAATATTGCAATTGTCTGACAAAAGTGAAAAATGTAAATTTCCAATTTCAACCAAACATGCTAGAAATGCTCCAATTGAGCTAATTAGCTTATTGTTAGAATATTACAAACGTCTGACAAAACTGAAAAATGTAAATTTTCAACTTCAACCAAACATGCTAGAAATGCTCCAATTGAGCTAATTAGCTTATTGTGAGAATATTACAAACACCCGACAAAACTGAAAAATGTAAATTTCCAATTTCAACCAAACATGCTAGAAATGCTCCAATTGAGCTAATTAGCTTATTGTGAGAATATTACAAACGTATGACAAAACTGAAAAATGTAAATTTCCAATTTCAACCAAACATGCTAGAAATGCTCCAATTGAGCTAATTAGCTTATTGTGAGAATATTACAAACGTCTGACCAAACTGAAAAATGTAAATTTCCAATTTCAACCAAACAAGCTAGAAATGCTCCAATTGAGCTAATTAGCTTATTGTGAGAATATTACAAACGTCTGACGAAACTGAAAAATAGAAATTTCCAATTTCAACCAAACATGCTAGAAATGCTCCAATTGAGCTAATTAGCTTATTGATAGAATATTGCAATTGTCTGACAAAAGTGAAAAATGTAAATTTCCAATTTCAACGAAACATGCTAGAAATGCTCCAATTGAGCTAATTAGCTTATTGTTAGAATATTACAAACGTCTGACAAAAGTGAAAAATGTAAATTTCCAATTTCAACCAAACATGCTAGAAATGCTCCAATTGAGCTAATTAGCTTATTGTGAGAATATTACAAACGTCTGACAAAACTGAAAAATGTAAATTTCCAATTTCAACCAAACATGCTAGAAATGCTCCAATTGAGCTAATTAGCTTATTGTGAGAATATTACAAACGTCTTACAAAAGTAAAAAATGTAAATTTCTGATTTCAACCAAACATGCTAGAAATGCTCCAATTGAGCTAATTAGCTTATTGTGAGAATATTACAAACGTCTGACAAAAGTGAAAAATGTAAATCTCCAATTTCAACCAAACATGCTAGAAATGTTCCAATTGAGCTAATTAGCTTATTGTGAGAATATTGCAAATGTCTGACAAAAGTGAAAAATGTAAATTTCCAATTTCAACCAAACATGCTAGAAATGCTCCAATTGTGCTAATTAGCTTATTGTGAGAATATTACAAACGTCTGACAAAACTGAAAAATGTAAATTTCCAATTTCAACCAAACATGCTAGAAATGCTCCAATTGTGCTAATTAGCTTATTGTGAGAATATTACAAACGTCTGACAAAACTGAAAAATGTAAATTTCCAATTTCAACCAAACATGCTAGAAATGCTCCAATTGTGCTAATTAGCTTATTGTGAGAATATTACAAACGTCTGACAAAAGTGAAAAATGTAAATTTCCAATTTCAACCAAACATGCTAGAAATGCTCCAATTGAGCTAATTAGCTTATTGTGAGAATATTACAAACGTCTGACAAAAGTGAAAAATTTATAATTCCAATTTCAATCAAACATGCTAGAAATGCTCCAATTGAGCTAATTAGCTTATTGTGAGAATATTACAAACGTCTGACAAAACTGAAAAATGTAAATTTCCAATTTCAACCAAACATGCTAGAAATGCTCCAATTGAGCTAATTAGCTTATTGTGAGAATATTACAAACGTATAACAAAACTGAAAAATGTGAATTTCCAATTTCAACTAAACATGCTAGAAATGCTCCAATTGAGCTAATTAGCTTATTGTGAAAATATTGCAATTGTCTGACAAAAGTGAAAAATGTAAATTTCCAATTTCAACCAAACATGCTAGAAATGCTCCAATTGAGCTAATTAGCTTCTTGTGAGAATATTGCAATTGTCTGACAAAAGTGAAAAATGTAAATTTCCAATTTCAACCAAACATGCTAGAAATGCTCCAATTGAGCTAATTAGCTTATTGTGAGAATATTACAAACGTCTGACAAAGCTGAAAAATGTAAATTTCCAATTTCAACCAAACATGCTAGAAATGCTCCAATTGAGCTAATTAGCTTATTGTGAGAATATTGCAATTGTCTGACAAAAGTGAAAAATGTAAATTTCCAATTTCAACCAAACATGCTAGAAATGCTCCAATTGAGCTAATTAGCTTATTGTGAGAATATTACAAACGTCTGACAAAACTGAAAAATAGAAATTTCCAATTTCAACCAAACATGCTAGAAATGCTCAAATTGCGCAAATAAGCCTACTGTAAGAATTTTACAAACGTCTGACAAAGCTGAAAAATGTAAATTTCCAATTTCAACCAAACATGCTAGAAATGCTCCAAATGAGCTAATTAGCTTATTGAGAGAATATTGCAATTGTCTGACAAAAGTGAAAAATGCAAATTTCCAATTTCAACTAAACATGCTAGAAATGCTCCAATTGAGCTAATTAGCTTATTTTGAGAGTATTACAAACGTCTGACAAAACTGAAAAATGTAAATTTCCAATTTCAACCAAACATGCTAGAAATGCTCCAAATGCGGAAATAAGCTTACTGTAAGAAGTGTACAAACGTCTGACAAAACTGAAAAATGTAAATTTTCAATTTCAACCAAACATGCTAGAAATGCTCCAATTGAGCTAGTTAGCTTATTGTGAGAATATTACGAACGTCTGACAAAACTGAAAAATGTAAATTTCCAATTTCAACCAAACATGCTAGAAATGCTCCAATTGAGCTAATTAGCTTATTGTGAGAATATTACAAACGTCTGACCAAACTGAAAAATGTAAATTTCCAATTTCAACCAAACATGCTAGAAAGGCTCCAATTGAGCTAATTAGCTTATTGTGAGAATATTACAAACGTATAACAAAACTGAAAAATGTAAATTTCCAATTTCAACTAAACATGCTAGAAATGCTCCAATTGAGCTAATTAGCTTATTGTGAGAATATTACAAACGTCTGACCAAACTGAAAAATGTAAATTTCCAATTTCAACCAAACAAGCTAGAAATGCTCCAATTGAGCTAATTAGCTTATTGTGAGAATATTACAAACGTCTGACAAAACTGAAAAATGTAAATTTCCAATTTCAACCAAACATGCTAGAAATGCTCCAATTGAGCTAATTAGCTTATTGTGAGAATATTACAAACGTCTTACAAAAGTAAAAAATGTAAATTTCTGATTTCAACCAAACATGCTAGAAATGCTCCAATTGAGCTAATTAGCTTATTGTGAGAATATTACAAACGTCTGACAAAAGTGAAAAATGTAAATCTCCAATTTCAACCAAACATGCTAGAAATGTTCCAATTGAGCTAATTAGCTTATTGTGAGAATATTGCAAATGTCTGACAAAAGTGAAAAATGTAAATTTCCAATTTCAACCAAACATGCTAGAAATGCTCCAATTGTGCTAATTAGCTTATTGTGAGAATATTACAAACGTCTGACAAAACTGAAAAATGTAAATTTCCAATTTCAACCAAACATGCTAGAAATGCTCCAATTGTGCTAATTAGCTTATTGTGAGAATATTACAAACGTCTGACAAAAGTGAAAAATGTAAATTTCCAATTTCAACCAAACATGCTAGAAATGCTCCAATTGAGCTAATTAGCTTATTGTGAGAATATTACAAACGTCTGACAAAAGTGAAAAATTTATAATTCCAATTTCAATCAAACATGCTAGAAATGCTCCAATTGAGCTAATTAGCTTATTGTGAGAATATTACAAACGTCTGACAAAACTGAAAAATGTAAATTTCCAATTTCAACCAAACATGCTAGAAATGCTCCAATTGAGCTAATTAGCTTATTGTGAGAATATTACAAACGTCTGACAAAACTGAAAAATGTAAATTTCCAATTTCAACCAAACATGCTAGAAATGCTCCAATTGAGCTAATTAGCTTATTGTGAGAATATTACAAACGTCTGACAAAACTGAAAAATGTGAATTTCCAATTTCAACTAAACATGCTAGAAATGCTCCAATTGAGCTAATTAGCTTATTGTGAGAATATTGCAATTGTCTGACAAAAGTGAAAAATGTAAATTTCCAATTTCAACCAAACATGCTAGAAATGCTCCAATTGAGCTAATTAGCTTATTGTGAGAATATTGCAATTGTCTGACAAAAGTGAAAAATGTAAATTTCCAATTTCAACCAAACATGCTAGAAATGCTCCAATTGAGCTAATTAGCTTATTGTGAGAATATTACAAACGTCTGACAAAGCTGAAAAATGTAAATTTCCAATTTCAACCAAACATGCTAGAAATGCTCCAATTGAGCTAATTAGCTTATTGTGAGAATATTGCAATTGTCTGACAAAAGTGAAAAATGTAAATTTCCAATTTCAACCAAACATGCTAGAAATGCTCCAATTGAGCTAATTAGCTTATTGTGAGAATATTACAAACGTCTGACAAAACTGAAAAATAGAAATTTCCAATTTCAACCAAACATGCTAGAAATGCTCAAATTGCGCAAATAAGCCTACTGTAAGAATTTTACAAACGTCTGACAAAGCTGAAAAATGTAAATTTCCAATTTCAACCAAACATGCTAGAAATGCTCCAAATGAGCTAATTAGCTTATTGAGAGAATATTGCAATTGTCTGACAAAAGTGAAAAATGCAAATTTCGAATTTCAACTAAACATGCTAGAAATGCTCCAATTGAGCTAATTAGCTTATTTTGAGAGTATTACAAACGTCTGACAAAACTGAAAAATGTAAATTTCCAATTTCAACCAAACATGCTAGAAATGCTCCAAATGCGGAAATAAGCTTACTGTAAGAAGTGTACAAACGTCTGACAAAACTGAAAAATGTAAATTTTCAATTTCAACCAAACATGCTAGAAATGCTCCAATTGAGCTAGTTAGCTTATTGTGAGAATATTACGAACGTCTGACAAAACTGAAAAATGTAAATTTCCAATTTCAACCAAACATGCTAGAAATGCTCCAATTGAGCTAATTAGCTTATTGTGAGAATATTACAAACGTCTGACAAAAGTGAAAAATTTAAAATTCCAATTTCAATCAAACATGCTAGAAATGCTCCAATTGCGCAAATAAGCCTACTGTAAGAATTTTACAAATGTCTGACAAAACTGAAAATTTAAGTTTTCAATTTCAACCAAACATGCTAGAAATGCTCCAATTGAGCTAATTAGCTTATTGTGAGAATATTACAAACGTCTGACAAAACTGAAAAATGTAAATTTCCAATTTCAACCAAACATGCTAGAAATGCTCCATTTGAGCTAATTAGCTTTTTGTGAGAATATTACAAACGTCTGACAAAACTGATAAATGTAAATTTCCAATTTCAACCAAACATGCTAGAAATGCTCCAATTGAGCTAATTAGCTTATTGTGAGAATATTACAAACGTCTGACAAAACTGAAAAGTGTAAATTTCCAATTTCAACCAAACATGCTAGAAATGCTCCAATTGAGCTAATTAGCTTATTGTGAGAATATTGCGATTGTCTGACAAAAGTGAAAAATGTAAATTTCCAATTTCAACTAAACATGCTAGAAATGCTCCAATTGAGCTAATTAGCTTATTGTGAGAATATTGCAATTGTCTGACAAAAGTGAAAAATGTAAATTTCCAATTTCAACCAAACATGCTAGAAATGCTCCAATTGAGCTAATTAGCTTATTGTGAGAATATTACAAACGTCTGACAAAGCTGAAAAATGTAAATTTCCAATTTCAACCAAACATGCTAGAAATGCTCCAATTGAGCTAATTAGCTTATTGTGAGAATATTGCAATTGTCTGACAAAAGTGAAAAATGTAAATTTCCAATTTCAACCAAACATGCTAGAAATGCTCTAATTGAGCTAATTAGCTTATTGTGAGAATATTACAAACGTCTGACAAAACTGAAAAATGTAAATTTCCAATTTCAACCAAACATGCTAGAAATGCTCAAATTGCGCAAATAAGCCTACTGTAAGAATTTTACAAACGTCTGACAAAGCTGAAAACTGTAAATTTCCAATTTCAACCAAACATGCTAGAAATGCTCCAATTGAGCTAATTAGCTTATTGAGAGAATATTGCAATTGTCTGACAAAAGTGAAAAATGCAAATTTCCAATTTCAACTAAACATGCTAGAAATGCTCCAATTGAGCTAATTAGCTTATTTTCAGAATATTACAAACGTATGACAAAACTGAAAAATGTAAATTTCCAATTTCAACCAAACATGCTAGAAATGCTCCAAATGCGGAAATAAGCTTACTGTAAGAAGTGTACAAACGTCTGACAAAACTGAAAAATGTAAATTTCCAATTTCAACCAAACACGCTAGAAATGCTCCAATTGAGCTAATTAGCTTATTGAGAGAATATTGCAATTGTCTGACAAAAGTGAAAAATGCAAATTTCCAATTTCAACTAAACATGCTAGAAATGCTCCAATTGAGCTAATTAGCTTATTGTGAGAATATTACAAACGTCTGACAAAACTGAAAAATGTAAACTTTCAATTTCAACCAAACATGCTAGAAATGCTCCAATTGAGCTAGTTAGCTTATTGTGAGAATATTACAAACCTCTGACAAAACTGAAAAATGTAAATTTTCAACTTCAACCAAACATGCTAGAAATGCTCCAATTGAGCTAATTAGCTTATTGTGAGAATATTACAAACGTCTGACAAAAGTGAAAAATTTATAATTCCAATTTCAATCAAACATGCTAGAAATGCTCCAATTGAGCTAATTAGCTTATTGTGAGAATATTACAAACGTCTGACAAAACTGAAAAATGTAAATTTCCAATTTCAACCAAACATGCTAGAAATGCTCCAATTGAGCTAATTAGCTTATTGTGAGAATATTACAAACGTATAACAAAACTGAAAAATGTGAATTTCCAATTTCAACTAAACATGCTAGAAATGCTCCAATTGAGCTAATTAGCTTATTGTGAGAATATTGCAATTGTCTGACAAAAGTGAAAAATGTAAATTTCCAATTTCAACCAAACATGCTAGAAATGCTCCAATTGAGCTAATTAGCTTATTGTGAGAATATTGCAATTGTCTGACAAAAGTGAAAAATGTAAATTTCCAATTTCAACCAAACATGCTAGAAATGCTCCAATTGAGCTAATTAGCTTATTGTGAGAATATTACAAACGTCTGACAAAGCTGAAAAATGTAAATTTCCAATTTCAACCAAACATGCTAGAAATGCTCCAATTGAGCTAATTAGCTTATTGTGAGAATATTGCAATTGTCTGACAAAAGTGAAAAATGTAAATTTCCAATTTCAACCAAACATGCTAGAAATGCTCCAATTGAGCTAATTAGCTTATTGTGAGAATATTACAAACGTCTGACAAAACTGAAAAATAGAAATTTCCAATTTCAACCAAACATGCTAGAAATGCTCAAATTGCGCAAATAAGCCTACTGTAAGAATTTTACAAACGTCTGACAAAGCTGAAAAATGTAAATTTCCAATTTCAACCAAACATGCTAGAAATGCTCCAAATGAGCTAATTAGCTTATTGAGAGAATATTGCAATTGTCTGACAAAAGTGAAAAATGCAAATTTCCAATTTCAACTAAACATGCTAGAAATGCTCCAATTGAGCTAATTAGCTTATTTTGAGAGTATTACAAACGTCTGACAAAACTGAAAAATGTAAATTTCCAATTTCAACCAAACATGCTAGAAATGCTCCAAATGCGGAAATAAGCTTACTGTAAGAAGTGTACAAACGTCTGACAAAACTGAAAAATGTAAATTTTCAATTTCAACCAAACATGCTAGAAATGCTCCAATTGAGCTAGTTAGCTTATTGTGAGAATATTACGAACGTCTGACAAAACTGAAAAATGTAAATTTCCAATTTCAACCAAACATGCTAGAAATGCTCCAATTGAGCTAATTAGCTTATTGTGAGAATATTACAAACGTCTGACCAAACTGAAAAATGTAAATTTCCAATTTCAACCAAACATGCTAGAAAGGCTCCAATTGAGCTAATTAGCTTATTGTGAGAATATTACAAACGTATGACAAAACTGAAAAATGTAAATTTCCAATTTCAACTAAACATGCTAGAAATGCTCCAATTGAGCTAATTAGCTTATTGTGAGAATATTACAAACGTCTGACCAAACTGAAAAATGTAAATTTCCAATTTCAACCAAACAAGCTAGAAATGCTCCAATTGAGCTAATTAGCTTATTGTGAGAATATTACAAACGTCTGACAAAACTGAAAAATGTAAATTTCCAATTTCAACCAAACATGCTAGAAATGCTCCAATTGAGCTAATTAGCTTATTGTGAGAATATTACAAACGTCTTACAAAAGTAAAAAATGTAAATTTCTGATTTCAACCAAACATGCTAGAAATGCTCCAATTGAGCTAATTAGCTTATTGTGAGAATATTACAAACGTCTGACAAAAGTGAAAAATGTAAATCTCCAATTTCAACCAAACATGCTAGAAATGTTCCAATTGAGCTAATTAGCTTATTGTGAGAATATTGCAAATGTCTGACAAAAGTGAAAAATGTAAATTTCCAATTTCAACCAAACATGCTAGAAATGCTCCAATTGTGCTAATTAGCTTATTGTGAGAATATTACAAACGTCTGACAAAACTGAAAAATGTAAATTTCCAATTTCAACCAAACATGCTAGAAATGCTCCAATTGTGCTAATTAGCTTATTGTGAGAATATTACAAACGTCTGACAAAACTGAAAAATGTAAATTTCCAATTTCAACCAAACATGCTAGAAATGCTCCAATTGTGCTAATTAGCTTATTGTGAGAATATTACAAACGTCTGACAAAAGTGAAAAATGTAAATTTCCAATTTCAACCAAACATGCTAGAAATGCTCCAATTGAGCTAATTAGCTTATTGTGAGAATATTACAAACGTCTGACAAAAGTGAAAAATTTATAATTCCAATTTCAATCAAACATGCTAGAAATGCTCCAATTGAGCTAATTAGCTTATTGTGAGAATATTACAAACGTCTGACAAAACTGAAAAATGTAAATTTCCAATTTCAACCAAACATGCTAGAAATGCTCCAATTGAGCTAATTAGCTTATTGTGAGAATATTACAAACGTCTGACAAAACTGAAAAATGTAAATTTCCAATTTCAACCAAACATGCTAGAAATGCTCCAATTGAGCTAATTAGCTTATTGTGAGAATATTACAAACGTCTGACAAAACTGAAAAATGTGAATTTCCAATTTCAACTAAACATGCTAGAAATGCTCCAATTGAGCTAATTAGCTTATTGTGAGAATATTGCAATTGTCTGACAAAAGTGAAAAATGTAAATTTCCAATTTCAACCAAACATGCTAGAAATGCTCCAATTGAGCTAATTAGCTTATTGTGAGAATATTGCAATTGTCTGACAAAAGTGAAAAATGTAAATTTCCAATTTCAACCAAACATGCTAGAAATGCTCCAATTGAGCTAATTAGCTTATTGTGAGAATATTACAAACGTCTGACAAAGCTGAAAAATGTAAATTTCCAATTTCAACCAAACATGCTAGAAATGCTCCAATTGAGCTAATTAGCTTATTGTGAGAATATTGCAATTGTCTGACAAAAGTGAAAAATGTAAATTTCCAATTTCAACCAAACATGCTAGAAATGCTCCAATTGAGCTAATTAGCTTATTGTGAGAATATTACAAACGTCTGACAAAACTGAAAAATAGAAATTTCCAATTTCAACCAAACATGCTAGAAATGCTCAAATTGCGCAAATAAGCCTACTGTAAGAATTTTACAAACGTCTGACAAAGCTGAAAAATGTAAATTTCCAATTTCAACCAAACATGCTAGAAATGCTCCAAATGAGCTAATTAGCTTATTGAGAGAATATTGCAATTGTCTGACAAAAGTGAAAAATGCAAATTTCGAATTTCAACTAAACATGCTAGAAATGCTCCAATTGAGCTAATTAGCTTATTTTGAGAGTATTACAAACGTCTGACAAAACTGAAAAATGTAAATTTCCAATTTCAACCAAACATGCTAGAAATGCTCCAAATGCGGAAATAAGCTTACTGTAAGAATTTTACAAATGTCTGACAAAACTGAAAATTTAAGTTTTCAATTTCAACCAAACATGCTAGAAATGCTCCAATTGAGCTAATTAGCTTATTGTGAGAATATTACAAACGTCTGACAAAACTGAAAAATGTAAATTTCCAATTTCAACCAAACATGCTAGAAATGCTCCATTTGAGCTAATTAGCTTTTTGTGAGAATATTACAAACGTCTGACAAAACTGATAAATGTAAATTTCCAATTTCAACCAAACATGCTAGAAATGCTCCAATTGAGCTAATTAGCTTATTGTGAGAATATTACAAACGTCTGACAAAACTGAAAAGTGTAAATTTCCAATTTCAACCAAACATGCTAGAAATGCTCCAATTGAGCTAATTAGCTTATTGTGAGAATATTGCGATTGTCTGACAAAAGTGAAAAATGTAAATTTCCAATTTCAACTAAACATGCTAGAAATGCTCCAATTGAGCTAATTAGCTTATTGTGAGAATATTGCAATTGTCTGACAAAAGTGAAAAATGTAAATTTCCAATTTCAACCAAACATGCTAGAAATGCTCCAATTGAGCTAATTAGCTTATTGTGAGAATATTACAAACGTCTGACAAAGCTGAAAAATGTAAATTTCCAATTTCAACCAAACATGCTAGAAATGCTCCAATTGAGCTAATTAGCTTATTGTGAGAATATTGCAATTGTCTGACAAAAGTGAAAAATGTAAATTTCCAATTTCAACCAAACATGCTAGAAATGCTCTAATTGAGCTAATTAGCTTATTGTGAGAATATTACAAACGTCTGACAAAACTGAAAAATGTAAATTTCCAATTTCAACCAAACATGCTAGAAATGCTCAAATTGCGCAAATAAGCCTACTGTAAGAATTTCACAAACGTCTGACAAAGCTGAAAAATGTAAATTTCCAATTTCAACCAAACATGCTAGAAATGCTCCAATTGAGCTAATTAGCTTATTGAGAGAATATTGCAATTGTCTGACAAAAGTGAAAAATGCAAATTTCCAATTTCAACTAAACATGCTAGAAATGCTCCAATTGAGCTAATTAGCTTATTTTCAGAATATTACAAACGTATGACAAAACTGAAAAATGTAAATTTCCAATTTCAACCAAACATGCTAGAAATGCTCCAAATGCGGAAATAAGCTTACTGTAAGAAGTGTACAAACGTCTGACAAAACTGAAAAATGTAAATTTCCAATTTCAACCAAACACGCTAGAAATGCTCCAATTGAGCTAATTAGCTTATTGAGAGAATATTGCAATTGTCTGACAAAAGTGAAAAATGCAAATTTCCAATTTCAACTAAACATGCTAGAAATGCTCCAATTGAGCTAATTAGCTTATTGTGAGAATATTACAAACGTCTGACAAAACTGAAAAATGTAAACTTTCAATTTCAACCAAACATGCTAGAAATGCTCCAATTGAGCTAGTTAGCTTATTGTGAGAATATTACAAACCTCTGACAAAACTGAAAAATGTAAATTTTCAACTTCAACCAAACATGCTAGAAATGCTCCAATTGAGCTAATTAGCTTATTGTGAAAATATTACAAACGTCCGACAAAAGTGAAAAATGTAAATTTCCAATTTCAACCAAACATGCTAGAAATGCTCCAATTGAGCTAGTTAGCTTATTGTGAGAATATTACAAACGTCTGACCAAACTGAAAAATGTAAATTTCCAATTTCAACCAAACATGCTAGAAATGCTCCAATTGAGCTAATTAGCTTATTGTGAGAATATTACAAACGTTTGACAAAAGTGAAAAATGTAAATTTCCAATTTCAACCAAACATGCTAGAAATGCTCCAATTGAGCTAATTAGCTTATTGTGAGAATATTACAAACGTCTGACAAAAGCGAAAAATGTAAATTTCCAATTTCAACCAAACATGCTAGAAATGCTCCAATTGAGCTAATTAGCTTATTGTGAGAATATTACAAACGTCTGACAAAAGTAAAAAATGTAAATTTCTGATTTCAACCAAACATGCTAGAAATGCTCCAATTGAGCTAATTAGCTTATTGTGAGAATATTACAAACGTCTGACAAAACTGAAAAATAGAAATTTCCAATTTCAACCAAACATGCTAGAAATGCTCCAATTGAGCTAATTAGCTTATTGTGAGAATATTGCAATTGTCTGACAAAAGTGAAAAATAGAAATTTCCAATTTCAACCAAACATGCTAGAAATGTTCCAATTGAGCTAATTAGCTTATTGTGAGAATATTACAAACGTCCGACAAAAGTGAAAAATGTAAATTTCCAATTTCAACCAAACATGCTAGAAATGCTCCAATTGAGCTAGTTAGCTTATTGTGAGAATATTACAAACGTCTGACCAAACTGAAAAATGTAAATTTCCAATTTCAACCAAACATGCTAGAAATGCTCCAATTGAGCTAATTAGCTTATTGTGAGAATATTACAAACGTTTGACAAAAGTGAAAAATGTAAATTTCCAATTTCAACCAAACATGCTAGAAATGCTCCAATTGAGCTAATTAGCTTATTGTGAGAATATTACAAACGTCTGACAAAAGCGAAAAATGTAAATTTCCAATTTCAACCAAACATGCTAGAAATGCTCCAATTGAGCTAATTAGCTTATTGTGAGAATATTACAAACGTCTGACAAAAGTAAAAAATGTAAATTTCTGATTTCAACCAAACATGCTAGAAATGCTCCAATTGAGCTAATTAGCTTATTGTGAGAATATTACAAACGTCTGACAAAACTGAAAAATAGAAATTTCCAATTTCAACCAAACATGCTAGAAAGGCTCCAATTGAGCTAATTAGCTTATTGTGAGAATATTGCAATTGTCTGACAAAAGTGAAAAATAGAAATTTCCAATTTCAACCAAACATGCTAGAAATGTTCCAATTGAGCTAATTAGCTTATTGTGAGAATATTGCAAATGTCTGACAAAAGTGAAAAATTTAAATTTCCAATTTCAACCAAACATGCTAGAAATGCTCCAATTGAGCTAATTAGCTTATTGTGAGAATATTACAAACGTCTGACAAAAGTGAAAAATTTATAATTCCAATTTCAATCAAACATGCTAAAAATGCTCCAATTGCGCAAATAAGCCTACTGTAAGAATTTTACAAACGTCTGACAAAACTGAAAATTTAAATTTCCAATTTCAACCAAACATGCTAGAAATGCTCCAATTGAGCTAATTAGCTTATTGTGAGAATATTGCAATTGTCTGACAAAAGTGAAAAATGTAAATCTCCAATTTCAACCAAACATGCTAGAAATGTTCCAATTGAGCTAATTAGCTTATTGTGAGAATATTGCAATTGTCTGACAAAAGTGAAAAATGTAAATTTCCAATTTCAACCAAACATGCTAGAAATGCTCCAATTGTGCTAATTAGCTTATTGTGAGAATATTACAAACGTCTGACAAAACTGAAAAATGTAAATTTCCAATTTCAACCAAACATGCTAGAAATGCTCCAATTGAGCTAATTAGCTTATTGTGAGAATATTACAAACGTCTGACAAAAGTGAAAACTTTATAATTCCAATTTCAATCAAACATGCTAGAAATGCTCCAATTGCGCAAATAAGCCTACTGTAAGAATTTTACAAACGTCTGACAAAACTGAAAATTTAATTTTTCAATTTCAACCAAACATGCTAGAAATGCTCCAATTGAGCTAATTAGCTTATTGTGAGAATATTGCAATTGTTTGACAAAAGTGAAAAATGTAAATTTCCAATTTCAACCAAACATGCTAGAAATGCTCCAATTGAGCTAATTAGCTTATTGTGAGAATATTACAAACGTCTGACAAAACTGAAAAATGTAAATTTCCAATTTCAACCAAACATGCTAGAAATGTTCCAATTGAGCTAATTAGCTTATTGTGAGAATATTGCAATTGTATGACAAAAGCGAAAAATGTAAATTTCCAATTTCAACCAAACATGCTAGAAATGCTACAATTGAGCTAATTAGCTTATTGTGAGAATATTACAAATGTTTGACAAAAGTGAAAAATGTAACTTTCCAATTTCAACCAAACATGCTAGAAATGCTCTAATTGAGCTAATTAGCTTATTGTGAGAATATTACAAACGTCTGAAAAAACTGAAAAATGTAAATTGCCAATTTCAACCAAACATGCTAGAAATGCTCCAATTGAGCTAATTAGCTTATTGTGAGAATATTACAAACGTCTGACCAAACTGAAAAATGTAAATTTCCAATTTCAACAAAACATGCTAGAAATGCTCCAATTGAGCTAATTAGCTTATTGTGAGAATATTGCAATTGTATGACAAAAGCGAAAAATGTAAATTTCCAATTTCAACCAAACATGCTAGAAATGCTCCAATTGAGCTAATTAGCTTATTGTGAGAATATTACAAACGTTTGACAAAAGTGAAAAATGTAAATTTCCAATTTCAACCAAACATGCTAGAAATGCTCCAATTGAGCTAATTAGCTTATTGTGAGAATATTACAAACGTCTGACAAAAGTAAAAAATGTAAATTTCTGATTTCAACCAAACATGCTAGAAATGCTCCACTTGAGCTAATTAGCTTATTGTGAGAATATTACAAACGTCTGACAAAACTGAAAAATAGAAATTTCCAATTTCAACCAAACATGCTAGAAAGGCTCCAATTGAGCTAATTAGCTTATTGTGAGAATATTGCAAACGTCTGACAAAAGTGAAAAATGTAAATTTCCAATTTCAACCAAACATGCTAGAAATGTTCCAATTGAGCTAATTAGCTTATTGTGAGAATATTGCAATTGTCTGACAAAAGTGAAAAATGTAAATTTCCAATTTCAACCAAACATGCTAGAAATGCTCCAATTGAGCTAATTAGCTTATTGTGAGAATATTACAAACGTCTGACAAAAGTGAAAAATTTAAAATTCCAATTTCAATCAAACATGCTAGAAATGCTCCAATTGCGCAAATAAGCCCACTGTAAGAATTTTACAAATGTCTGACAAAACTGAAAATTTAAATTTTCAATTTCAACCAAACATGCTAGAAATGCTCCAATTGAGCTAATTAGCTTATTGTGAGAATATTGCAATTGTTTGACAAAAGTGAAAAATGTAAATTTCCAATTTCAACCAAACATGCTAGAAATGCTCCAATTGAGCTAATTAGCTTATTTTGAGAATATTGCAATTGTCTGACAAAAGCGAAAAATGTAAATTTCCAATTTCAACCAAACATGCTAGAAATGCTCCAATTGAGCTAATTAGCTTATTGTGAGAATATTACAAACGTCTGACAAAACTGAAAAATGTAAATTTCCAATTTCAACCAAACATGCTAGAAATGCTCCAATTGAGCTA
This sequence comes from Watersipora subatra, assembly GCF_963576615.1. Taxonomy (NCBI): domain Eukaryota; kingdom Metazoa; phylum Bryozoa; class Gymnolaemata; order Cheilostomatida; family Watersiporidae; genus Watersipora; species Watersipora subatra. Next base: position 53,000 of record NW_027045217.1, on the reverse strand, counting down.
ATTAGCTTATTGTGACAATATTACAAACGTCTGACAAAAGTGAAAAGTGTAAATTTCCAATTTCAACCAAACATGCTAGAAATGCTCCAATTGAGCTAATTAGCTTATTGTAAGAATATTACAAATGTCTGACAAAACTGAAAAATGTAAATTTCTAATTTCAACCAAACATGCTAGAAATGCTCCAATTGAGCTAATTAGCTTATTGTGAGAATATTGCAATTGTCTGACAAAAGTGAAAAATGTAAATTTCCAATTTCAACCAAACATTCTAGAAATGCTCCAATTGAGCTAACTAGCTTATTGTGAGAATATTGCAATTGTCTGACAAAAGTGAAAAATGTAACTTTCCAATTTCAACCAAACATGCTAGAAATGCTCCAATTGAGCTAATTAGCTTATTGTGAGAATATTACAAAGGTCTGACAAAAGTGAAAAATGTAAATTTCCAATTTCAACCAAACATGCTAGAAATGCTCCAATTGAGCTAATTAGCTTATTGTGAGAATATTACAAACGTCTGACAAAACTTAAAAATGTAAATTTCCAATTTCAACCAAACATGCTAGAAATGCTCCAATTGAGCTAATTAGCTTATTGTGAGAATATTACAAACGTCTGACAAAACTGAAAAATGTAAATTTCCAATTTCAACCAAACATGCTAGAAATGCTCCAATTGAGCTAATTAGCTTATTGTGAGAATATTACAAACGTCTGACAAAACTGAAAAATGTAATTTTCCAATTTCAACCAAGCATGCTAGAAATGCTCCAATTGAGCTAATTAGCTTATTGTGAGAATATTACAAACGTCTGTCAAAACTGAAAAATGTAAATTTCCAATTTGAACCAAACATGCTAGAAAAGCTCCAATTGAGCTAATTAGCTTATTGTGAGAATATTACAAACGTCTGACAAAACTGAAAAATGTAAATTTCCAATTTCAACCAAACATGCTAGAAATGCTCCAATTGAGCTAATAAGCTTATTGTGAGAATATTACAAACGTCTGACAAAACTGAAAAATGTTAATTTCCAATTTCAACCAAACATGCTAGAAATGCTCAAATTGCGCAAATAAGCCTACTGTGAGAATATTACAAACGTCTGACAAAACTGAAAAATGTAAATTTCCAATTTCAACCAAACATGCTAGAAATGCTCCAATTGAGCTAATTAGCTTATTGTGAGAATATTGCAATTGTCTGACAAAAGCGAAAAATGTAAATTTCCAATTTCAACCAAACATGCTAGAAATGCTCCAATTGAGCTAATTAGCTTATTGTGAGAATATTACAAACGTCTGACAAAACTGAAAAATAGAAAATTCCAATTTCAATCAAACATGCTAGAAATGCTCCAATTGCGCAAATAAGCCTACTGTAAGAATTTTACAAACGTCTGACAAAACTGAAAATTTAAATTTTCAATTTCAACCAAACATGCTAGAAATGCTCCAATTGAGCTAATTAGCTTATTGTGAGAATATTACAAACGTCTGACAAAACTGAAAAATGTAAATTTCCAATTTCAACCAAACATGCTAGAAATGCTCCAATTGAGCTAATTAGCTTATTGTGAGAATATTACAAACGTCTGACCAAACTGAAAAATGTAAACTTCCAATTTCAACCAAACAAGCTAGAAATGCTCCAATTGAGCTAATTAGCTTATTGTGAGAATATTACAAACGTCTGACAAAACTGAAAAATAGAAATTTCCAATTTCAACCAAACATGCTAGAAATGCTCCAATTGAGCTAATTAGCTTATTGATAGAATATTGCAATTGTCTGACAAAAGTGAAAAATGTAAATTTCCAATTTCAACCAAACATGCTAGAAATGCTCCAATTGAGCTAAATAGCTTATTGTTAGAATATCACAAACGTCTGACAAAAGTGAAAAATGTAAATTTCCAATTTCAACCAAACATGCTAGAAATGCTCCAATTGAGCTAATTAGCTTATTGTGAGAATATTACAAACGTCTGACAAAAGTGAAAAATGTAAATTTCCAATTTCAACCAAACATGCTAGAAATGCTTCAATTGAGCTAATTAGCTTATTGTGAGAATATTGCAATTGTCTGACAAAAGTGAAAAATGTAACTTTCCAATTTCAACCAAACATGCTAGAAATGTTCCAATTGAGCTAATTAGCTTATTGTGAGAATATTGCAATTGTATGACAAAAGCGAAAAATGTAAATTTCCAATTTCAACCAAACATGCTAGAAATGCTACAATTGAGCTAATTAGCTTATTGTGAGAATATTACAAATGTTTGACAAAAGTGAAAAATGTAACTTTCCAATTTCAACCAAACATGCTAGAAATGCTCTAATTGAGCTAATTAGCTTACTGTGAGAATATTACAAACGTCTGACAAAACTGAAAAATGTAAATTGCCAATTTCAACCAAACATGCTAGAAATGCTCCAATTGAGCTAATTAGCTTATTGTGAGAATATTACAAACGTCTGACCAAACTGAAAAATGTAAATTTCCAATTTCAACAAAACATGCTAGAAATGCTCCAATTGAGCTAATTAGCTTATTGTGAGAATATTGCAATTGTATGACAAAAGCGAAAAATGTAAATTTCCAATTTCAACCAAACATGCTAGAAATGCTCCAATTGAGCTAATTAGCTTATTGTGAGAATATTACAAACGTTTGACAAAAGTGAAAAATGTAAATTTCCAATTTCAACCAAACATGCTAGAAATGCTCCAATTGAGCTAATTAGCTTATTGTGAGAATATTACAAACGTCTGACAAAAGTAAAAAATGTAAATTTCTGATTTCAACCAAACATGCTAGAAATGCTCCACTTGAGCTAATTAGCTTATTGTGAGAATATTACAAACGTCTGACAAAACTGAAAAATAGAAATTTCCAATTTCAACCAAACATGCTAGAAAGGCTCCAATTGAGCTAATTAGCTTATTGTGAGAATATTGCAAACGTCTGACAAAAGTGAAAAATGTAAATTTCCAATTTCAACCAAACATGCTAGAAATGTTCCAATTGAGCTAATTAGCTTATTGTGAGAATATTGCAATTGTCTGACAAAAGTGAAAAATGTAAATTTCCAATTTCAACCAAACATGCTAGAAATGCTCCAATTGAGCTAATTAGCTTATTGTGAGAATATTACAAACGTCTGACAAAAGTGAAAAATTTAAAATTCCAATTTCAATCAAACATGCTAGAAATGCTCCAATTGCGCAAATAAGCCCACTGTAAGAATTTTACAAATGTCTGACAAAACTGAAAATTTAAATTTTCAATTTCAACCAAACATGCTAGAAATGCTCCAATTGAGCTAATTAGCTTATTGTGAGAATATTGCAATTGTTTGACAAAAGTGAAAAATGTAAATTTCCAATTTCAACCAAACATGCTAGAAATGCTCCAATTGAGCTAATTAGCTTATTTTGAGAATATTGCAATTGTCTGACAAAAGCGAAAAATGTAAATTTCCAATTTCAACCAAACATGCTAGAAATGCTCCAATTGAGCTAATTAGCTTATTGTGAGAATATTACAAACGTCTGACAAAACTGAAAAATGTAAATTTCCAATTTCAACCAAACATGCTAGAAATGCTCCAATTGAGCTAATTAGCTTATTGTGACAATATTACAAACGTCTGACAAAAGTGAAAAGTGTAAATTTCCAATTTCAACCAAACATGCTAGAAATGCTCCAATTGAGCTAATTAGCTTATTGTAAGAATATTACAAATGTCTGACAAAACTGAAAAATGTAAATTTCTAATTTCAACCAAACATGCTAGAAATGCTCCAATTGAGCTAATTAGCTTATTGTGAGAATATTGCAATTGTCTGACAAAAGTGAAAAATGTAAATTTCCAATTTCAACCAAACATTCTAGAAATGCTCCAATTGAGCTAACTAGCTTATTGTGAGAATATTGCAATTGTCTGACAAAAGTGAAAAATGTAACTTTCCAATTTCAACCAAACATGCTAGAAATGCTCCAATTGAGCTAATTAGCTTATTGTGAGAATATTACAAAGGTCTGACAAAAGTGAAAAATGTAAATTTCCAATTTCAACCAAACATGCTAGAAATGCTCCAATTGAGCTAATTAGCTTATTGTGAGAATATTACAAACGTCTGACAAAACTTAAAAATGTAAATTTCCAATTTCAACCAAACATGCTAGAAATGCTCCAATTGAGCTAATTAGCTTATTGTGAGAATATTACAAACGTCTGACAAAACTGAAAAATGTAAATTTCCAATTTCAACCAAACATGCTAGAAATGCTCCAATTGAGCTAATTAGCTTATTGTGAGAATATTACAAACGTCTGACAAAACTGAAAAATGTAATTTTCCAATTTCAACCAAACATGCTAGAAATGCTCCAATTGAGCTAATTAGCTTATTGTGAGAATATTACAAACGTCTGTCAAAACTGAAAAATGTAAATTTCCAATTTGAACCAAACATGCTAGAAAAGCTCCAATTGAGCTAATTAGCTTATTGTGAGAATATTACAAACGTCTGACAAAACTGAAAAATGTAAATTTCCAATTTCAACCAAACATGCTAGAAATGCTCCAATTGAGCTAATAAGCTTATTGTGAGAATGTTACAAACGTCTGACAAAACTGAAAAATGTTAATTTCCAATTTCAACCAAACATGCTAGAAATGCTCAAATTGCGCAAATAAGCCTACTGTGAGAATATTACAAACGTCTGACAAAACTGAAAAATGTAAATTTCCAATTTCAACCAAACATGCTAGAAATGCTCCAATTGAGCTAATTAGCTTATTGTGAGAATATTGCAATTGTCTGACAAAAGCGAAAAATGTAAATTTCCAATTTCAACCAAACATGCTAGAAATGCTCCAATTGAGCTAATTAGCTTATTGTAAGAATATTACAAATGTCTGACAAAACTGAAAAATGTAAATTTCTAATTTCAACCAAACATGCTAGAAATGCTCCAATTGAGCTAATTAGCTTATTGTGAGAATATTGCAATTGTCTGACAAAAGTGAAAAATGTAAATTTCCAATTTCAACCAAACATTCTAGAAATGCTCCAATTGAGCTAACTAGCTTATTGTGAGAATATTGCAATTGTCTGACAAAAGTGAAAAATGTAACTTTCCAATTTCAACCAAACATGCTAGAAATGCTCCAATTGAGCTAATTAGCTTATTGTGAGAATATTACAAAGGTCTGACAAAAGTGAAAAATGTAAATTTCCAATTTCAACCAAACATGCTAGAAATGCTCCAATTGAGCTAATTAGCTTATTGTGAGAATATTACAAACGTCTGACAAAACTTAAAAATGTAAATTTCCAATTTCAACCAAACATGCTAGAAATGCTCCAATTGAGCTAATTAGCTTATTGTGAGAATATTACAAACGTCTGACAAAACTGAAAAATGTAAATTTCCAATTTCAACCAAACATGCTAGAAATGCTCCAATTGAGCTAATTAGCTTATTGTGAGAATATTACAAACGTCTGACAAAACTGAAAAATGTAATTTTCCAATTTCAACCAAACATGCTAGAAATGCTCCAATTGAGCTAATTAGCTTATTGTGAGAATATTACAAACGTCTGTCAAAACTGAAAAATGTAAATTTCCAATTTGAACCAAACATGCTAGAAAAGCTCCAATTGAGCTAATTAGCTTATTGTGAGAATATTACAAACGTCTGACAAAACTGAAAAATGTAAATTTCCAATTTCAACCAAACATGCTAGAAATGCTCCAATTGAGCTAATAAGCTTATTGTGAGAATGTTACAAACGTCTGACAAAACTGAAAAATGTTAATTTCCAATTTCAACCAAACATGCTAGAAATGCTCAAATTGCGCAAATAAGCCTACTGTGAGAATATTACAAACGTCTGACAAAACTGAAAAATGTAAATTTCCAATTTCAACCAAACATGCTAGAAATGCTCCAATTGAGCTAATTAGCTTATTGTGAGAATATTGCAATTGTCTGACAAAAGCGAAAAATGTAAATTTCCAATTTCAACCAAACATGCTAGAAATGCTCCAATTGAGCTAATTAGCTTATTGTGAGAATATTACAAACGTCTGACAAAACTGAAAAATAGAAAATTCCAATTTCAATCAAACATGCTAGAAATGCTCCAATTGCGCAAATAAGCCTACTGAAAGAATTTTACAAACGTCTGACAAAACTGAAAATTTAAATTTTCAATTTCAACCAAACATGCTAGAAATGCTCCAATTGAGCTAATTAGCTTATTGTGAGAATATTACAAACGTCTGACAAAACTGAAAAATGTAAATTTCCAATTTCAACCAAACATGCTAGAAATGCTCCAATTGAGCTAATTAGCTTATTGTGAGAATATTACAAACGTCTGACCAAACTGAAAAATGTAAACTTCCAATTTCAACCAAACAAGCTAGAAATGCTCCAATTGAGCTAATTAGCTTATTGTGAGAATATTACAAACGTCTGACAAAACTGAAAAATAGAAATTTCCAATTTCAACCAAACATGCTAGAAATGCTCCAATTGAGCTAATTAGCTTATTGATAGAATATTGCAATTGTCTGACAAAAGTGAAAAATGTAAATTTCCAATTTCAACCAAACATGCTAGAAATGCTCCAATTGAGCTAAATAGCTTATTGTTAGAATATCACAAACGTCTGACAAAAGTGAAAAATGTAAATTTCCAATTTCAACCAAACATGCTAGAAATGCTCCAATTGAGCTAATTAGCTTATTGTGAGAATATTACAATTGTCTGACAAAAGTGAAAAATGTAAATTTCCAATTTCAACCAAACATGCTAGAAATGCTTCAATTGAGCTAATTAGCTTATTGTGAGAATATTGCAATTGTCTGACAAAAGTGAAAAATGTAACTTTCCAATTTCAACCAAACATGCTAGAAATGCTCCAATTGAGCTAATTAGCTTATTGTGAGAATATTACAAAGGTCTGACAAAAGTGAAAAATGTAAATTTCCAATTTCAACCAAACATGCTAGAAATGCTCCAATTGAGCTAATTAGCTTATTGTGAGAATATTACAAACGTCTGACAAAACTTAAAAATGTAAATTTCCAATTTCAACCAAACATGCTAGAAATGCTCCAATTGAGCTAATTAGCTTATTGTGAGAATATTACAAACGTCTGACAAAACTGAAAAATGTAAATTTCCAATTTCAACCAAACATGCTAGAAATGCTCCAATTGAGCTAATTAGCTTATTGTGAGAATATTACAAACGTCTGACAAAAGTGAAAAATGTAATTTTCCAATTTCAACCAAACATGCTAGAAATGCTCCAATTGAGCTAATTAGCTTATTGTGAGAATATTACAAATGTCTGACAAAACTGAAAAATGTAAATTTCCAATTTCAACCAAACATGCTAGAAATGCTCCAATTGAGCTAATTAGCTTATTGTAAGAATATTACAAACGTCTGACAAAACTGAAAAATGTAAATTTCCAATTTCAACCAAACATGCTAGAAATGCTCAAATTGCGCAAATAAGCCTACTGTAAGAATTTTACAAACGTCTGACAAAACTGAAAAATGTAAATTTCTAATTTCAACCAAACATGCTAGAAATGCTCCAATTGAGCTAATTAGCTTATTGTGAGAATATTACAAACGTCTGACAAAACTGAAAAATGTAAATTTCCAATTTCAACCAAACATGCTAGAAATGCTCCAATTGAGCTAATTAGCTTATTGTGAGAATATTACAAACGTCTGACAAAACTGAAAAATGTAAAATTCTAATTTCAACTAAACATGCTAGAAATGCTCCAATTGAGCTAATTAGCTTATTGTGAGAATATTGCAATTGTCTGACAAAAAGTGAAAAATGTAAATTTCCAATTTCAACCAAACATGCTAGAAATGCTCCAATTGAGCTAATTAGCTTATTGTGAGAATATTACAAAGGTCTGATAAAAGTGAAAAATGTAAATTGCCAATTTCAACCAAACATGCTAGAAATGCTCCAATTGAGCTAATTAGCTTATTGTGAGAATATTGCAATTGTCTGACAAAAGCGAAAAATGTAAATTTCCAATTTCAACCAAACATGCTAGAAATGCTCCAATTGAGCTAATTAGCTTATTGTGAAAATATTACAAACGTCTGACAAAAGTAAAAAATGTAAATTTCCGATTTCAACCAAACATGCTAGAAATGCTCCAATTGAGCTAATTAGCTTATTGTGAGAATATTACAAACGTCTGACAAAACTGAAAAATAGAAATTTCCAATTTCAACCAAACATGCTAGAAAGGCTCCAATTGAGCTAATTAGCTTATTGTGAGAATATTGCAATTGTCTGACAAAAGTGAAAAATGTAAATTTCCAATTTCAACCAAACATGCTAGAAATGCGCCAATTGAGCTAATTAGCTTATTGTGAGAATATTACAAACGTCTGACAAAAGTGAAAAATTTAAAATTCCAATTTCAATCAAACATGCTAGAAATGCTCCAATTGCGCAAATAAGCCTACTGTAAGAATTTTACAAACGTCTGACAAAACTGAAAATTTAAATTTTCAATTTCAACCAAACATGCTAGAAATGCTCCAATTGAGCTAATTAGCTTATTGTGAGAATATTACAAACGTCTGACAAAACTGAAAAATGTAAATTTCCAATTTCAACCAAACATTCTAGAAATGCTCCAATTGAGCTAACTAGCTTATTGTGAGAATATTGCAATTGTCTGACAAAAGTGAAAAATGTAACTTTCCAATTTCAACCAAACATGCTAGAAATGCTCCAATTGAGCTAATTAGCTTATTGTGAGAATATTACAAACGTCTGACAAAACTTAAAAATGTAAATTTCCAATTTCAACCAAACATGCTAGAAATGCTCCAATTGAGCTAATTAGCTTATTGTGAGAATATTACAAACGTCTGACAAAACTGAAAAATGTAAATTTCCAATTTCAACCAAACATGCTAGAAATGCTCCAATTGAGCTAATTAGCTTATTGTGAGAATATTACAAACGTCTGACAAAACTGAAAAATGTAATTTTCCAATTTCAACCAAACATGCTAGAAATGCTCCAATTGAGCTAATTAGCTTATTGTGAGAATATTACAAACGTCTGTCAAAACTGAAAAATGTAAATTTCCAATTTGAACCAAACATGCTAGAAAAGCTCCAATTGAGCTAATTAGCTTATTGTGAGAATATTACAAACGTCTGACAAAACTGAAAAATGTAAATTTCCAATTTCAACCAAACATGCTAGAAATGCTCCAATTGAGCTAATAAGCTTATTGTGAGAATATTACAAACGTCTGACAAAACTGAAAAATGTTAATTTCCAATTTCAACCAAACATGCTAGAAATGCTCAAATTGCGCAAATAAGCCTACTGTAAGAATTTTACAAACGTCTGACAAAACTGAAAAATGTAAATTTCTAATTTCAACCAAACATGCTAGAAATGCTCCAATTGAGCTAATTAGCTTATTGTGAGAATATTACAAACGTCTGACAAAACTGAAAAATGTAAATTTCCAATTTCAACCAAACATGCTAGAAATGCTCCAATTGAGCTAATTAGCTTATTGTGAGAATATTGCAATTGTCTGACAAAAGCGAAAAATGTAAATTTCCAATTTCAACCAAACATGCTAGAAATGCTCCAATTGAGCTAATTAGCTTATTGTGAGAATATTACAAACGTCTGACAAAACTGAAAAATAGAAAATTCCAATTTCAATCAAACATGCTAGAAATGCTCCAATTGCGCAAATAGGCCTACTGTAAGAATTTTACAAACGTCTGACAAAACTGAAAATTTAAATTTTCAATTTCAACCAAACATGCTAGAAATGCTCCAATTGAGCTAATTAGCTTATTGTGAGAATATTACAAACGTCTGACAAAACTGAAAAATGTAAACTTCCAATTTCAACCAAACATGCTAGAAATGCTCCAATTGAGCTAATTAGCTTATTGTGAGAATATTACAAACGTCTGACCAAACTGAAAAATGTAAACTTCCAATTTCAACCAAACAAGCTAGAAATGCTCCAATTGAGCTAATTAGCTTATTGTGAGAATATTACAAACGTCTGACAAAACTGAAAAATAGAAATTTCCAATTTCAACCAAACATGCTAGAAATGCTCCAATTGAGCTAATTAGCTTATTGATAGAATATTACAAACGTCTGACAAAAGTGAAAAATGTAATTTTCCAATTTCAACCAAACATGCTAGAAATGCTCGAATTGCGCAAATAAGCCTACTGTAAGAATTTTACAAACGTCTGACAAAACTGAAAAATGTAAATTTCTAATTTCAACCAAACATGCTAGAAATGCTCCAATTGAGCTAATTAGCTTATTGTGAGAATATTACAAACGTCTGACAAAACTGAAAAATGTAAATTTCCAATTTCAACCAAACAAGCTAGAAATGCTCCAATTGAGCTAATTAGCTTATTGTTAGAATATTACAAACGTCTGACAAAAGTGAAAAATTTATAATTCCAATTTCAATCAAACATGCTAGAAATGCTCCAATTGCGCAAATAAGCCTACTGTAAGAATTTTACAAACGTCTGACAAAACTGAAAATTTAAATTTTCAATTTCAACCAAACATGCTAGAAATGCTCCAATTGAGCTAATTAGCTTATTGTGAGAATATTGCAATTGTTTGACAAAAGTGAAAAATGTAAATTTCCAATTTCAACCAAACATGCTAGAAATGCTCCAATTGAGCTAATTAGCTTATTGTGAGAATATTACAAACGTCTGACAAAACTGAAAAATGTAAATTTCCATTTTCAACCAAACATGCTAGAAATGCTCCAATTGAGCTAATTAGCTTATTGTGAGTATATTACAAACGTCTGACAAAACTGAAAAATGTAATTTTCCAATTTAAACCGAACATGCTAGAAATGCTCCCATTGAGCTAATTAGCTTATTGTGAGAATATTACAAATGTCTGACAAAACTGAAAAATGTAAATTTCCAATTTCAACCAAACATGCTAGAAATGCTCCAATTGAGCTAATTAGCTTATTGTGAGAATATTACAAACGTCTGACAAAACTGAAAAATGTAAATTTCCATTTTCAACCAAACATGCTAGAAATGCTCCAATTGAGCTAATTAGCTTATTGTGAGAATATTACAAACGTCTGACAAAACTGAAAAATGTAAATTTCCAATTTCAACCAAACATGCTAGAAATGCTCAAATTGCGCAAATAAGCCTACTGTAAGAATTTTACAAACGTCTGACAAAACTGAAAAATGTAAATTTCTAATTTCAACCAAACATGCTAGAAATGCTCCAATTGAGCTAATTAGCTTATTGTGAGAATATTACAAACGTCTGACAACACTGAAAAATGTAAATTTCCAATTTCAACCAAACATGCTAGAAATGCTCCAGTTGAGCTAATTAGCTTATTGTGAGAATATTACAAACGTCTGACAAAACTGAAAAATGTAAAATTCTAATTTCACTTAAACATGCTAGAAATGCTCCAATTGAGCTAATTAGCTTATTGAGAGAAAATTGCAATTGTCTGACAAAAGTGAAAAATGTAAATTTCCAATTTCAACCAAACATGCTAGAAATGCTCCAATTGAGCTAATTAGCTTATTGTGAGAATATTACAAAGGTCTGACAAAAGTGAAAAATGTAAATTTCCAATTTCAACCAAACATGCTAGAAATGCTCCAATTGAGCTAATTAGCTTATTGTGAGAATATTACAAACGTCTGACAAAACTTAAAAATGTAAATTTCCAATTTCAACCAAACATGCTAGAAATGCTCCAATTGAGCTAATTAGCTTATTGTGAGAATATTACAAACGTCTGACAAAACTGAAAAATGTAAATTGCCAATTTCAACCAAACATGCTAGAAATGCTCCAATTGAGCTAATTAGCTTATTGTGAGAATATTGCAATTGTCTGACAAAAGCGAAAAATGTAAATTTCCAATTTCAACCAAACATGCTAGAAATGCTCCAATTGAGCTAATTAGCTTATTGTGAGAATATTACAAACGTCTGACAAAAGTAAAAAATGTAAATTTCTAATTTCAACTAAACATGCTAGAAATGCTCCAATTGAGCTAATTAGCTTATTGTGAGAATATTGCAATTGTCTGACAAAAGTGAAAAATGTAAATTTCCAATTTCAACCAAACATGCTAGAAATGCTCCAATTGAGCTAATTAGCTTATTGTGAGAATATTACAAAGGTCTGATAAAAGTGAAAAATGTAAATTTCCAATTTCAACCAAACATGCTAGAAATGATCCAATTGAGCTAATTAGCTTATTGTGAGAATATTACAAACGTCTGACAAAACTTAAAAATGTAAATTTCCAATTTCAACCAAACATGCTAGAAATGCTCCAATTGAGCTAATTAGCTTATTGTGAGAATATTACAAACGTCTGACAAAACTGAAAAATGTAAATTGCCAATTTCAACCAAACATGCTAGAAATGCTCCAATTGAGCTAATTAGCTTATTGTGAGAATATTGCAATTGTCTGACAAAAGCGAAAAATGTAAATTTCCAATTTCAACCAAACATGCTAGAAATGCTCCAATTGAGCTAATTAGCTTATTGTGAGAATATTACAAACGTCTGACAAAACTGAAAAATGTAAATTTCCAATTTCAACCAAACATGCTAGAAATGCTCCAATTGAGCTAATTAGCTTATTGTGAGAATATTGCAATTGTCTGACAAAAGCGAAAAATGTAAATTTCCAATTTCAACCAAACATGCTAGAAATGCTCCAATTGAGCTAATTAGCTTATTGTGAGAATATTACAAACGTCTGACAAAACTGAAAAATAGAAAATTCCAATTTCAATCAAACATGCTAGAAATGCTCCAATTGCGCAAATAGGCCTACTGTAAGAATTTTACAAACGTCTGACAAAACTGAAAATTTAAATTTTCAATTTCAACCAAACATGCTAGAAATGCTCCAATTGAGCTAATTAGCTTATTGTGAGAATATTACAAACGTCTGACAAAACTGAAAAATGTAAACTTCCAATTTCAACCAAACATGCTAGAAATGCTCCAATTGAGCTAATTAGCTTATTGTGAGAATATTACAAACGTCTGACCAAACTGAAAAATGTAAACTTCCAATTTCAACCAAACAAGCTAGAAATGCTCCAATTGAGCTAATTAGCTTATTGTGAGAATATTACAAACGTCTGACAAAACTGAAAAATAGAAATTTCCAATTTCAACCAAACATGCTAGAAATGCTCCAATTGAGCTAATTAGCTTATTGATAGAATATTACAAACGTCTGACAAAAGTGAAAAATGTAATTTTCCAATTTCAACCAAACATGCTAGAAATGCTCGAATTGCGCAAATAAGCCTACTGTAAGAATTTTACAAACGTCTGACAAAACTGAAAAATGTAAATTTCTAATTTCAACCAAACATGCTAGAAATGCTCCAATTGAGCTAATTAGCTTATTGTGAGAATATTACAAACGTCTGACAAAACTGAAAAATGTAAATTTCCAATTTCAACCAAACAAGCTAGAAATGCTCCAATTGAGCTAATTAGCTTATTGTTAGAATATTACAAACGTCTGACAAAACTGAAAAATGTAAATTTCCAATTTCAACCAAACATGCTAGAAATGCTCCAATTGAGCTAATTAGCTTATTGTGAGAATATTACAAACGTCTGACAAAACTTAAAAATGTAAATTTCCAATTTCAACCAAACATGCTAGAAATGCTCCAATTGAGCTAATTAGCTTATTGTGAGAATATTACAAACGTCTGACAAAACTGAAAAATGTAAATTGCCAATTTCAACCAAACATGCTAGAAATGCTCCAATTGAGCTAATTAGCTTATTGTGAGAATATTGCAATTGTCTGACAAAAGCGAAAAATGTAAATTTCCAATTTCAACCAAACATGCTAGAAATGCTCCAATTGAGCTAATTAGCTTATTGTGAGAATATTACAAACGTCTGACAAAAGTAAAAAATGTAAATTTCTGATTTCAACCAAACATGCTAGAAATGCTCCAATTGAGCTAATTAGCTTATTGTGAGAATATTACAAACGTCTGACAAAACTGAAAAATAGAAATTTCCAATTTCAACCAAACATGCTAGAAAGGCTCCAATTGAGCTAATTAGCTTATTGTGAGAATATTGCAATTGTCTGACAAAAGTGAAAAATGTAAATTTTTAATTTCAACCAAACATGCTAGAAATGCGCCAATTGAGCTAATTAGCTTATTGTGAGAATATTACAAACGTCTGACAAAAGTGAAAAATTTAAAATTCCAATTTCAATCAAACATGCTAGAAATGCTCCAATTGCGCAAATAAGCCTACTGTAAGAATTTTACAAACGTCTGACAAAACTGAAAATTTAAATTTTCAATTTCAACCAAACATGCTAGAAATGCTCCAATTGAGCTAATTAGCTTATTGTGAGAATATTACAAACGTCTGACAAAACTGAAAAATGTAAATTTCCAATTTCAACCAAACATGCTAGAAATGCTCCAATTGAGCTAATTAGCTTATTGTGAGAATATTACAAACGTCTGACCAAACTGAAAAATGTAAATTTCCAATTTCAACCAAACAAGCTAGAAATGCTCCAATTGAGCTAATTAGCTTATTGTTAGAATATTACAAACGTCTGACAAAAGTGAAAATTTTATAATTCCAATTTCAATCAAACATGCTAGAAATGCTCCAATTGCGCAAATAAGCCTACTGTAAGAATTTTACAAACGTCTGACAAAACTGAAAATTTAAATTTTCAATTTCAACCAAACATGCTAGAAATGCTCCAATTGAGCTAATTAGCTTATTGTGAGAATATTACAAACGTCTGACAAAAGTAAAAAATGTAAATTTCTGATTTCAACCAAACATGCTAGAAATGCTCCAATTGCGCAAATAAGCCTACTGTAAGAATTTTACAAACGTCTGACAAAACTGAAAATTTAAATTTTCAATTTCAACCAAACATGCTAGAAATGCTCCAATTGAGCTAATTAGCTTATTGTGAGAATATTGCAATTGTTTGACAAAAGTGAAAAATGTAAATTTCCAATTTCAACCAAACATGCTAGAAATGCTCCAATTGAGCTAATTAGCTTATTGTGAGAATATTACAAACGTCTGACAAAACTGAAAAATGTAAATTTCCATTTTCAACCAAACATGCTAGAAATGCTCCAATTGAGCTAATTAGCTTATTGTGAGAATATTACAAACGTCTGACAAAACTGAAAAATGTAATTTTCCAATTTAAACCGAACATGCTAGAAATGCTCCCATTGAGCTAATTAGCTTATTGTGAGAATATTACAAATGTCTGACAAAACTGAAAAATGTAAATTTCCAATTTCAACCAAACATGCTAGAAATGCTCCAATTGAGCTAATTAGCTTATTGTGAGAATATTACAAACGTCTGACAAAACTGAAAAATGTAAATTTCCAATTTCAACCAAACATGCTAGAAATGCTCAAATTGCGCAAATAAGCCTACTGTAAGAATTTTACAAACGTCTGACAAAACTGAAAAATGTAAATTTCTAATTTCAACCAAACATGCTAGAAATGCTCCAATTGAGCTAATTAGCTTATTGTGAGAATATTACAAACGTCTGACAACACTGAAAAATGTAAATTTCCAATTTCAACCAAACATGCTAGAAATGCTCCAGTTGAGCTAATTAGCTTATTGTGAGAATATTACAAACGTCTGACAAAACTGAAAAATGTAAATTTCTGATTTCAACCAAACATGCTAGAAATGCTCCAATTGAGCTAATTAGCTTATTGTGAGAATATTACAAAGGTCTGACAAAAGTGAAAAATGTAAATTTCCAATTTCAACCAAACATGCTAGAAATGCTCCAATTGAGCTAATTAGCTTATTGTGAGAATATTACAAACGTCTGACAAAACTTAAAAATGTAAATTTCCAATTTCAACCAAACATGCTAGAAATGCTCCAATTGAGCTAATTAGCTTATTGTGAGAATATTACAAACGTCTGACAAAACTGAAAAATGTAAATTGCCAATTTCAACCAAACATGCTAGAAATGCTCCAATTGAGCTAATTAGCTTATTGTGAGAATATTGCAATTGTCTGACAAAAGCGAAAAATGTAAATTTCCAATTTCAACCAAACATGCTAGAAATGCTCCAATTGAGCTAATTAGCTTATTGTGAGAATATTACAAACGTCTGACAAAAGTAAAAAATGTAAATTTCTGATTTCAACCAAACATGCTAGAAATGCTCCAATTGAGCTAATTAGCTTATTGAGAGAAAATTGCAATTGTCTGACAAAAGTGAAAAATGTAATTTTCCAATTTCAACCAAACATGCTAGAAATGCTCCAATTGAGCTAATTAGCTTATTGTGAGAATATTACAAAGGTCTGACAAAAGTGAAAAATGTAAATTTCCAATTTCAACCAAACATGCTAGAAATGCTCCAATTGAGCTAATTAGCTTATTGTGAGAATATTACAAACGTCTGACAAAACTTAAAAATGTAAATTTCCAATTTCAACCAAACATGCTAGAAATGCTCCAATTGAGCTAATTAGCTTATTGTGAGAATATTACAAACGTCTGACAAAACTGAAAAATGTAAATTGCCAATTTCAACCAAACATGCTAGAAATGCTCCAATTGAGCTAATTAGCTTATTGTGAGAATATTGCAATTGTCTGACAAAAGCGAAAAATGTAAATTTCCAATTTCAACCAAACATGCTAGAAATGCTCCAATTGAGCTAATTAGCTTATTGTGAGAATATTACAAACGTCTGACAAAAGTAAAAAATGTAAATTTCTGATTTCAACCAAACATGCTAGAAATGCTCCAATTGAGCTAATTAGCTTATTGTGAGAATATTACAAACGTCTGACAAAACTGAAAAATAGAAATTTCCAATTTCAACCAAACATGCTAGAAAGGCTCCAATTGAGCTAATTAGCTTATTGTGAGAATATTGCAATTGTCTGACAAAAGTGAAAAATGTAAATTTCCAATTTCAACCAAACATGCTAGAAATGCTCCAATTGAGCTAATTAGCTTATTGTGAGAATATTACAAACGTCTGACAAAACTGAAAAATGTAAATTTCCAATTTCAACCAAACATGCTAGAAATGCTCCAATTGAGCTAATTAGCTTATTGTGAGAATATTGCAATTGTCTGACAAAAGCGAAAAATGTAAATTTCCAATTTCAACCAATATGCTAGAAATGCTCCAATTGAGCTAATTAGCTTATTGTGAGAATATTACAAACGTCTGACAAAAGTAAAAAATGTAAATTTCTGATTTCAACCAAACATGCTAGAAATGCTCCAATTGCGCAAACAAGCCTACTGTAAGAATTTTACAAACGTCTGACAAAACTGAAAATTTAAATTTTCAATTTCAACCAAACATGCTAGAAATGCTCCAATTGAGCTAATTAGCTTATTGTGAGAATATTGCAATTGTCTGACAAAAGTGAAAAATGTAAATTTCCAATTTCAACCAAACATGCTAGAAATGCTCCAATTGCGCAAACAAGCCTACTGTAAGAATTTTACAAACGTCTGACAAAACTGAAAATTTAAATTTTCAATTTCAACCAAACATGCTAGAAATGCTCCAATTGAGCTAATTAGCTTATTGTGAGAATATTACAAACGTCTGACAAAACTGAAAAATGTAAATTTCCAATTTCAACCAAACATGCTAGAAATGCTCCAATTGCGCAAACAAGCCTACTGTAAGAATTTTACAAACGTCTGACAAAACTGAAAATTTAAATTTTCAATTTCAACCAAACATGCTAGAAATGCTCCAATTGAGCTAATTAGCTTATTGTGAGAATATTACAAACGTCTGACAAAACTGAAAAATGTAAATTTCCAATTTCAACCAAACATGCTAGAAATGCTCCAATTGAGCTAATTAGCTTATTGTGAGAATATTACAAACGTCTGACCAAACTGAAAAATGTAAACTTCCAATTTCAACCAAACAAGCTAGAAATGCTCCAATTGAGCTAATTAGCTTATTGTGAGAATATTACAAACGTCTGACAAAACTGAAAAATAGAAATTTCCAATTTCAACCAAACATGCTAGAAATGCTCCAATTGAGCTAATTAGCTTATTGATAGAATATTGCACTTGTCTGACAAAAGTGAAAAATGTAAATTTCCAATTTCAACCAAACATGCTAGAAATGCTCCAATTGAGCTAAATAGCTTATTGTTAGAATATTACAAACGTCTGACAAAAGTGAAAAATGTAAATTTCCAATTTCAACCAAACATGCTAGAAATGCTCCAATTGAGCTAATTAGCTTATTGTGAGAATATTACCAACGTCTGACAAAACTGAAAAATGTAAATTTCCAATTTCAACCAAACATGCTAGAAATGCTCCAATTGAGCTAATTAGCTTATTGTGAGAATATTGCAATTGTCTGACAAAAGTGAAAAATGTAACTTTTTAATTTCAACCAAACATGCTAGAAATGCTCCAATTGAGCTAAGTAGCTTATTGTGAGAATATTACAAACGTCTGACAAAACTTAAAAATGTAAATTTCCAATTTCAACCAAACATGCTAGAAATGCTCCAATTGAGCTAATTAGCTTATTGTGAGAATATTACAAACGTCTGACAAAACTGAAAAATGTAAATTTCCAATTTCAACCAAACATGCTAGAAATGCTCCAATTGAGCTAATTAGCTTATTGTGAGAATATTACAAACGTCTGACAAAAGTGAAAAATGTAATTTTCCAATTTCAACCAAACATGCTAGAAATGCTCCAATTGAGCTAATTAGCTTATTGTGAGAATATTACAAATGTCTGACAAAACTGAAAAATGTAAATTTCCAATTTCAACCAAACATGCTAGAAGTGCTCCAATTGAGCTAATTAGCTTATTGTAAGAATATTACAAACGTCTGACAAAACTGAAAAATGTAAATTTCCAATTTCAACCAAACATGCTAGAAATGCTCCAATTGAGCTAATTAGCTTATTGTGAGAATATTACAAACGTCTGACAAAACTGAAAAATGTTAATTTCCAATTTCAACCAAACATGCTAGAAATGCTCAAAATGCGCAAATTAGCCTACTGTAAGAATTTTACAAACGTCTGACAAAACTGAAAAATGTAAATTTCTAATTTCAACCAAACATGCTAGAAATGCTCCAATTGAGCTAATTAGCTTATTGTGAGAATATTACAAACGTCTGACAAAACTGAAAAATGTAAATTTCCAATTTCAACCAAACATGCTAGAAATGCTCCAATTGAGCTAATTAGCTTATTGTGAGAATATTACAAACGTCTGACAAAACTGAAAAATGTAAAATTCTAATTTCAACTAAACATGCTAGAAATGCTCCAATTGAGCTAATTAGCTTATTGTGAGAATATTGCAATTGTCTGACAAAAGTGAAAAATGTAAATTTCCAATTTCAACCAAACATGCTAGAAATGCTCCAATTGAGCTAATTAGCTTATTGTGAGAATATTACAAAGGTCTGATAAAAGTGAAAAATGTAAATTTCCAATTTCAACCAAACATGCTAGAAATGATCCAATTGAGCTAATTAGCTTATTGTGAGAATATTACAAACGTCTGACAAAACTTAAAAATGTAAATTTCCAATTTCAACCAAACATGCTAGAAATGCTCCAATTGAGCTAATTAGCTTATTGTGAGAATATTACAAACGTCTGACAAAACTGAAAAATGTAAATTGCCAATTTCAACCAAACATGCTAGAAATGCTCCAATTGAGCTAATTAGCTTATTGTGAGAATATTGCAATTGTCTGACAAAAGCGAAAAATGTAAATTTCCAATTTCAACCAAACATGCTAGAAATGCTCCAATTGAGCTAATTAGCTTATTGTGAAAATATTACAAACGTCTGACAAAAGTAAAAAATGTAAATTTCTGATTTCAACCAAACATGCTAGAAATGCTCCAATTGAGCTAATTAGCTTATTGTGAGAATATTACAAACGTCTGACAAAACTGAAAAATAGAAATTTCCAATTTCAACCAAACATGCTAGAAAGGCTCCAATTGAGCTAATTAGCTTATTGTGAGAATATTGCAATTGTCTGACAAAAGTGAAAAATGTAAATTTCCAATTTCAACCAAACATGCTAGAAATGTTCCAATTGAGCTAATTAGCTTATTGTGAGAATATTGCAATTGTCTGACAAAAGTGAAAAATGTAAATTTCCAATTTCAACCAAACATGCTAGAAATGCTCCAATTGAGCTAATTAGCTTATTGTGAGAATATTACAAACGTCTGACAAAAGTGAAAAATTTAAAATTCCAATTTCAATCAAACATGCTAGAAATGCTCCAATTGCGCAAATAAGCCTACTGTAAGAATTTTACAAACGTCTGACAAAACTGAAAATTTAAATTTTCAATTTCAACCAAACATGCTAGAAATGCTCCAATTGAGCTAATTAGCTTATTGTGAGAATATTGCAATTGTTTGACAAAAGTGAAAAATGTAAATTTTCAATTTCAACCAAACATGCTAGAAATGCTCCAATTGAGCTAATTAGCTTATTGTGAGAATATTACAAACGTCTGACAAAACTGAAAAATGTAAATTTCCAATTTCAACCAAACATGCTAGAAATGCTCCAATTGAGCTAATTAGCTTATTGTGAGAATATTACAAACGTCTGACCAAACTGAAAAATGTAAATTTCCAATGTCAACCAAACAAGCTAGAAATGCTCCAATTGAGCTAATTAGCTTATTGTTAGAATATTACAAACGTCTGACAAAAGTGAAAAATTTATAATTCCAATTTCAATCAAACATGCTAGAAATGCTCCAATTGCGCAAATAAGCCTACTGTAAGAATTTTACAAACGTCTGACAAAACTGAAAATTTAAATTTTCAATTTCAACCAAACATGCTAGAAATGCTCCAATTGAGCTAATTAGCTTATTGTGAGAATATTGCAATTGTTTGACAAAAGTGAAAAATGTAAATTTCCAATTTCAACCAAACATGCTAGAAATGCTCCAATTGAGCTAATTAGCTTATTGTGAGAATATTACAAACGTCTGACAAAACTGAAAAATGTAAATTTCCATTTTCAACCAAACATGCTAGAAATGCTCCAATTGAGCTAATTAGCTTATTGTGAGAATATTACAAACGTCTGACAAAACTGAAAAATGTAATTTTCCAATTTCAACCAAACATGCTAGAAATGCTCCCATTGAGCTAATTAGCTTATTGTGAGAATATTACAAATGTCTGACAAAACTGACAAATGTAAATTTCCAATTTCAACCAAACATGCTAGAAATGCTCCAATTGAGCTAATTAGCTTATTGTGAGAATATTACAAACGTCTGACAAAACTGAAAAATGTAAATTTCCAATTTCAACCAAACATGCTAAAAATGCTCCAATTGAGCTAATTAGCTTATTGTGACAATATTACAAACGTCTGACAAAACTGAAAAATGTAAATTTCCAATTTCAACCAAACATGCTAGAAATGCTCAAATTGCGCAAATAAGCCTACTGTAAGAATTTTACAAACGTCTGACAAAACTGAAAAATGTAAATTTCTAATTTCAACCAAACATGCTAGAAATGCTCCAATTGAGCTAATTAGCTTATTGTGAGATTATTACAAACGTCTGACAAAACTGAAAAATGTAAATTTCCAATTTCAACCAAACATGCTAGAAATGCTCCAATTGAGCTAATTAGCTTATTGTGAGAATATTACAAACGTCTGACAAAACTGAAAAATGTATAATTCTAATTTCACTTAAACATGCTAGAAATGTTCCAATTGAGCTAATTAGCTTATTGAGAGAATATTGCAATTGTCTGACAAAAGTGAAAAATGTAAATTTCCAATTTCAACCAAACATGCTAGAAATGCTCCAATTGAGCTAATTAGCTTATTGTGAGAATATTACAAAGGTCTGACAAAAGTGAAAAATGTAAATTTCCAATTTCAACCAAACATGCTAGAAATGCTCCAATTGAGCTAATTAGCTTATTGTGAGAATATTACAAACGTCTGACAAAACTTAAAAATGTAAATTTCCAATTTCAACCAAACATGCTAGAAATGCTCCAATTGAGCTAATTAGCTTATTGTGAGAATATTACAAACGTCTGACAAAACTTAAAAATGTAAATTTCCAATTTCAACCAAACATGCTAGAAATGCTCCAATTGAGCTAATTAGCTTATTGTGAGAATATTGCAATTGTCTGACAAAAGCGAAAAATGTAAATTTCCAATTTCAACCAAACATGCTAGAAATGCTCCAATTGAGCTAATTAGCTTATTGTGAGAATATTACAAACGTCTGACAAAAGTAAAAAATGTAAATTTCTGATTTCAACCAAACATGCTAGAAATGCTCCAATTGAGCTAATTAGATTATTGTGAGAATATTACAAACGTCTGACCAAACTGAAAAATAGAAATTTCCAATTTCAACCAAACATGCTAGAAAGGCTCCAATTGAGCTAATTAGCTTATTGTGAGAATATTGCAATTGTCTGACAAAAGTGAAAAATGTAAATTTCCAATTTCAACCAAACATGCTAGAAATGTTCCAATTGAGCTAATTAGCTTATTGTGAGAATATTGCAATTGTCTGACAAAAGTGAAAAATGTAAATTTCCAATTTCAACCAAACATGCTAGAAATGCTCCAATTGAGCTAATTAGCTTATTGTGAGAATATTACAAACGTCTGACAAAAGTGAAAAATTTAAAATTCCAATTTCAATCAAACATGCTAGAAATGCTCCAATTGCGCAAATAAGCCTACTGTAAGAATTTTACAAACGTCTGACAAAACTGAAAATTTAAATTTTCAATTTCAACCAAACATGCTAGAAATGCTCCAATTGAGCTAATTAGCTCATTGTGAGAATATTGCAATTGTTTGACAAAAGTGAAAAATGTAAATTTCCAATTTCAACCAAACATGCTAGAAATGCTCCAATTGAGCTAGTTAGCTTATTGTGAGAATATTACAAACGTCTGACAAAACTGAAAAATGTAAATTTCCAATTTCAACCAAACATGCTAGAAATGTTTCAATTGAGCTAATTAGCTTATTGTGAGAATATTACAAATGTCTGACCAAACTGAAAAATGTAAATTTCCAATTTCAACCAAACAAGCTAGAAATGCTCCAATTGAGCTAATTAGCTTATTGTGAGAATATTACAAACGTCTGACAAAACTGAAAAATAGGAATTTCCAATTTCAACCAAACATGCTAGAAATGCTCCAATTGAGCTAATTAGCTTATTGATAGCATATTGCAATTGTCTGACAAAAGAGAAAAATGTAAATTTCCAATTTCAACCAAACATGCTAGAAATGCTCCAATTGAGCTAATTAGCTTATTGTTAGAATATTACAAACGTCTGACAAAAGTTAAAAATGTAAATTTCCAATTTCAACCAAACATGCTAGAAATGCTCCAATTGAGCTAATTAGCTTATTGTGAGAATATTACAAACGTCTGACAAAAGTGAAAAATGTAAATTTCCAATTTCAACCAAACATGCTAGAAATGCTCCAATTGAGCTAATTAGCTTATTGTGAGAATATTACAAACGTCTGACAAAAGTAAAAAATGTAAATTTCTGATTTCAACCAAACATGCTAGAAATGCTCCAATTGAGCTAATTAGCTTATTGTGAGAATATTACAAACGTCTGACAAAACTGAAAAATGTAAATTTCCAATTTCAACCAAACATGCTAGAAATGCTCCAATTGAGCTAATTAGCTTATTGTGAGAATATTGCAATTGTCTGACAAAAGTGAAAAATGTAAATTTCCAATTTCAACCAAACATGCTAGAAATGCTCCAATTGAGCTAATTAGCTTATTGTGAGAATATTACAAAGGTCTGATAAAAGTGAAAAATGTAAATTTCCAATTTCAACCAAACATGCTAGAAATGATCCAATTGAGCTAATTAGCTTATTGTGAGAATATTACAAACGTCTGACAAAACTGAAAAATGTAAATTTCCAATTTCAACCAAACATGCTAGAAATGCTCCAATTGAGCTAATTAGCTTATTGTGAGAATATTACAAACGTCTGACAAAACTGAAAAATGTAAATTGCCAATTTCAACCAAACATGCTAGAAATGCTCCAATTAAGCTAATTAGCTTATTGTGAGAATATTGCAATTGTCTGACAAAAGCGAAAAATGTAAATTTCCAATTTCAACCAAACATGCTAGAAATGCTCCAATTGAGCTAATTAGCTTATTGTGAAAATATTACAAACGTCTGACAAAAGTAAAAAATGTAAATTTCTGATTTCAACCAAACATGCTAGAAATGCTCCAATTGAGCTAATTAGCTTATTGTGAGAATATTACAAACGTCTGACAAAACTGAAAAATGTAAATTTCCAATTTCAACCAAACATGCTAAAAATGCTCCAATTGAGCTAATTAGCTTATTGTGAGAATATTACAAACGTCTGACAAAACTGAAAAATGTAAATTTCCAATTTCAACCAAACATGCTAGAAATGCTCCAATTGAGCTAATTAGCTTATTGTGAGAATATTACAAACGTCTGACAAAACTGAAAAATGTAAATTTCCAATTTCAACCAAACATGCTAAAAATGCTCCAATTGAGCTAATTAGCTTATTGTGAGAATATTACAAACGTCTGACAAAACTGAAAAATGTAAATTTCTGATTTCAACCAAACATGCTAGAAATGCTCCAATTGAGCTAATTAGCTTATTGTGAAAATATTACAAACGTCTGACAAAACTGAAAAATGTAAATTTCCATTTTCAACCAAACATGCTAGAAATGCTCCAATTGAGCTAATTAGCTTATTGTGAGAATATTACAAACGTCTGACAAAACTGAAAAATGTAATTTTCCAATTTCAACCAAACATGCTAGAAATGCTCCCATTGAGCTAATTAGCTTATTGTGAGAATTTTACAAACGTCTGACAAAACTGAAAATTTAAATTTTCAATTTCAACCAAACATGCTAGAAATGCTCCAATTGAGCTAATTAGCTTATTGTGAGAATATTGCAATTGTTTGACAAAAGTGAAAAATGTAAATTTTCAATTTCAACCAAACATGCTAGAAATGCTCCAATTGAGCTAATTAGCTTATTGTGAGAATATTACAAACGTCTGACAAAACTGAAAAATGTAAATTTCCAATTTCAACCAAACATGCTAGAAATGCTCCAATTGAGCTAATTAGCTTATTGTGAGAATATTACAAACGTCTGACCAAACTGAAAAATGTAAATTTCCAATTTCAACCAAACAAGCTAGAAATGCTCCAATTGAGCTAATTAGCTTATTGTTAGAATATTACAAACGTCTGACAAAAGTGAAAAATTTATAATTCCAATTTCAATCAAACATGCTAGAAATGCTCCAATTGCGCAAATAAGCCTTCTGTAAGAATTTTACAAACATCTGACAAAACTGAAAATTTAAATTTTCAATTTCAACCAAACATGCTAGAAATGCTCCAATTGAGCTAATTAGCTTATTGTGAGAATATTACAAACGTCTGACCAAACTGAAAAATGTAAATTTCCAATTTCAACCAAACAAGCTAGAAATGCTCCAATTGAGCTAATTAGCTTATTGTTAGAATATTACAAACGTCTGACAAAAGTTAAAAATGTAAATTTCCAATTTCAACCAAACATGCTAGAAATGCTCCAATTGAGCTAATTAGCTTATTGTGAGAATATTACAAACGTCTGACAAAAGTGAAAAATGTAAATTTCCAATTTCAACCAAACATGCTAGAAATGCTCCAATTGAGCTAATTAGCTTATTGTGAGAATATTACAAACGTCTGACAAAAGTAAAAAATGTAAATTTCTGATTTCAACCAAACATGCTAGAAATGCTCCAATTGAGCTAATTAGCTTATTGTGAGAATATTACAAACGTCTGACAAAACTGAAAAATGTAAATTTCCAATTTCAACCAAACATGCTAGAAATGCTCCAATTGAGCTAATTAGCTTATTGTGAGAATATTGCAATTGTCTGACAAAAGTGAAAAATGTAAATTTCCAATTTCAACCAAACATGCTAGAAATGCTCCAATTGAGCTAATTAGCTTATTGTGAGAATATTACAAAGGTCTGATAAAAGTGAAAAATGTAAATTTCCAATTTCAACCAAACATGCTAGAAATGATCCAATTGAGCTAATTAGCTTATTGTGAGAATATTACAAACGTCTGACAAAACTTAAAAATGTAAATTTCCAATTTCAACCAAACATGCTAGAAATGCTCCAATTGAGCTAATTAGCTTATTGTGAGAATATTACAAACGTCTGACAAAACTGAAAAATGTAAATTGCCAATTTCAACCAAACATGCTAGAAATGCTCCAATTAAGCTAATTAGCTTATTGTGAGAATATTGCAATTGTCTGACAAAAGCGAAAAATGTAAATTTCCAATTTCAACCAAACATGCTAGAAATGCTCCAATTGAGCTAATTAGCTTATTGTGAAAATATTACAAACGTCTGACAAAAGTAAAAAATGTAAATTTCTGATTTCAACCAAACATGCTAGAAATGCTCCAATTGAGCTAATTAGCTTATTGTGAGAATATTACAAACGTCTGACAAAACTGAAAAATGTAAATTTCCAATTTCAACCAAACATGCTAAAAATGCTCCAATTGAGCTAATTAGCTTATTGTGAGAATATTACAAACGTCTGACAAAACTGAAAAATGTAAATTTCCAATTTCAACCAAACATGCTAGAAATGCTCCAATTGAGCTAATTAGCTTATTGTGAGAATATTACAAACGTCTGACAAAACTGAAAAATGTAAATTTCCAATTTCAACCAAACATGCTAAAAATGCTCCAATTGAGCTAATTAGCTTATTGTGAGAATATTACAAACGTCTGACAAAACTGAAAAATGTAAATTTCTGATTTCAACCAAACATGCTAGAAATGCTCCAATTGAGCTAATTAGCTTATTGTGAAAATATTACAAACGTCTGACAAAACTGAAAAATGTAAATTTCCATTTTCAACCAAACATGCTAGAAATGCTCCAATTGAGCTAATTAGCTTATTGTGAGAATATTACAAACGTCTGACAAAACTGAAAAATGTAATTTTCCAATTTCAACCAAACATGCTAGAAATGCTCCCATTGAGCTAATTAGCTTATTGTGAGAATTTTACAAACGTCTGACAAAACTGAAAATTTAAATTTTCAATTTCAACCAAACATGCTAGAAATGCTCCAATTGAGCTAATTAGCTTATTGTGAGAATATTGCAATTGTTTGACAAAAGTGAAAAATGTAAATTTTCAATTTCAACCAAACATGCTAGAAATGCTCCAATTGAGCTAATTAGCTTATTGTGAGAATATTACAAACGTCTGACAAAACTGAAAAATGTAAATTTCCAATTTCAACCAAACATGCTAGAAATGCTCCAATTGAGCTAATTAGCTTATTGTGAGAATATTACAAACGTCTGACCAAACTGAAAAATGTAAATTTCCAATTTCAACCAAACAAGCTAGAAATGCTCCAATTGAGCTAATTAGCTTATTGTTAGAATATTACAAACGTCTGACAAAAGTGAAAAATTTATAATTCCAATTTCAATCAAACATGCTAGAAATGCTCCAATTGCGCAAATAAGCCTACTGTAAGAATTTTACAAACATCTGACAAAACTGAAAATTTAAATTTTCAATTTCAACCAAACATGCTAGAAATGCTCCAATTGAGCTAATTAGCCTATTGTGAGAATATTGCAATTGTTTGACAAAAGTGAAAAATGTAAATTTCCAATTTCAACCAAACATGCTAGAAATGCTCCAATTGAGCTAATTAGCTTATTGTGAGAATATTACAAACGTCTGACAAAACTGAAAAATGTAAATTTCCATTTTCAACCAAACATGCTAGAAATGCTCCAATTGAGCTAATTAGCTTATTGTGAGAATATTACAAACGTCTGACAAAACTGAAAAATGTAATTTTCCAATTTCAACCAAACATGCTAGAAATGCTCCCATTGAGCTAATTAGCTTATTGTGAGAATATTACAAATGTCTGACAAAACTGAAAAATGTAAATTTCCAATTTCAACCAAACATGCTAGAAATGCTCCAATTGAGCTAATTAGCTTATTGTGAGAATATTACAAACGTCTGACAAAACTGAAAAATGTAAATTTCCAATTTCAACCAAACATGCTAAAAATGCTCCAATTGAGCTAATTAGCTTATTGTGAGAATATTACAAACGTCTGACAAAACTGAAAAATGTAAATTTCCAATTTCAACCAAACATGCTAGAAATGCTCAAATTGCGCAAATAAGCCTACTGTAAGAATTTTACAAACGTCTGACAAAACTGAAAAATGTAAATTTCTAATTTCAACCAAACATGCTAGAAATGCTCCAATTGAGCTAATTAGCTTATTGTGAGAATATTACAAACGTCTGACAAAACTGAAAAATGTAAATTTCCAATTTCAACCAAACATGCTAGAAATGCTCCAATTGAGCTAATTAGCTTATTGTGAGAATATTACAAACGTCTGACAAAACTGAAAAATGTAAAATTCTAATTTCACTTAAACATGCTAGAAATGCTCCAATTGAGCTAATTAGCTTATTGAGAGAATATTGCAATTGTCTGACAAAAGTGAAAAATGTAAATTTCCAATTTCAACCAAACATGCTAGAAATGCTCCAATTGAGCTAATTAGCTTATTGTGAGAATATTACAAAGGTCTGACAAAAGTGAAAAATGTAAATTTCCAATTTCAACCAAACATGCTAGAAATGCTCCAATTGAGCTAATTAGCTTATTGTGAGAATATTACAAACGTCTGACAAAACTTAAAAATGTAAATTTCCAATTTCAACCAAACATGCTAGAAATGCTCCAATTGAGCTAATTAGCTTATTGTGAGAATATTACAAACGTCTGACAAAACTGAAAAATGTAAATTGCCAATTTCAACCAAACATGCTAGAAATGCTCCAATTGAGCTAATTAGCTTATTGTGAGAATATTGCAATTGTCTGACAAAAGCGAAAAATGTAAATTTCCAATTTCAACCAAACATGCTAGAAATGCTCCAATTGAGCTAATTAACTTATTGTGAGAATATTACAAACGTCTGACAAAAGTAAAAAATGTAAATTTCTGATTTCAACCAAACATGCTAGAAATGCTCCAATTGAGCTAATTAGATTATTGTGAGAATATTACAAACGTCTGACAAAACTGAAAAATAGAAATTTCCAATTTCAACCAAACATGCTAGAAAGGCTCCACTTGAGCTAATTAGCTTATTGTGAGAATATTGCAATTGTCTGACAAAAGTGAAAAATGTAAATTTCCAATTTCAACCAAACATGCTAGAAATGTTCCAATTGAGCTAATTAGCTTATTGTGAGAATATTGCAATTGTCTGACAAAAGTGAAAAATGTAAATTTCCAATTTCAACCAAACATGCTAGAAATGCTCCAATTGAGCTAATTAGCTTATTGTGAGAATATTACAAACGTCTGACAAAAGTGAAATATTTAAAATTCCAATTTCAATCAAACATGCTAGAAATGCTCCAATTGCGCAAATAAGCCTACTGTAAGAATTTTACAAACGTCTGACAAAACTGAAAATTTAAATTTTCAATTTCAACCAAACATGCTAGAAATGCTCCAATTGAGCTAATTAGCTTATTGTGAGAATATTGCAATTGTTTGACAAAAGTGAAAAATGTAAATTTCCAATTTCAACCAAACATGCTAGAAATCCTCCAATTGAGGTAATTAGCTTATTGTGAGAATATTACAAACGTCTGACAAAACTGAAAAATGTAAATTTCCAATTTCAACCAAACATGCTAGAAATGTTTCAATTGAGCTAATTAGCTTATTGTGAGAATATTACAAATGTCTGACCAAACTGAAAAATGTAAATTTCCAATTTCAACCAAACAAGCTAGAAATGCTCCAATTGAGCTAATTAGCTTATTGTGAGAATATTACAAACGTCTGACAAAACTGAAAAATAGGAATTTCCAATTTCAACCAAACATGCTAGAAATGCTCCAATTGAGCTAATTAGCTTATTGATAGCATATTGCAATTGTCTGACAAAAGAGAAAAATGTAAATTTCCAATTTCAACCAAACATGCTAGAAATGCTCCAATTGAGCTAATTAGCTTATTGTTAGAATATTACAAACGTCTGACAAAACTGAAAAATGTAAATTTCCAATTTCAACCAAACATGCTAGAAATGCTCCAATTGAGCTAATTAGCTTATTGTGAGAATATTACAAACGTCTGACAAAACTGAAAAATGTAAATTTTTAATTTCAACCAAACATGCTAGAAATGCTCCAATTGAGCTAATTAGCTTATTGTGAGAATATTACAAACGTCTGACAAAAGTAAAAAATGTAAATTTCTGATTTCAACCAAACATGCTAGAAATGCTCCAATTGAGCTAATTAGCTTATTGTGAGAATATTACAAACGTCTGACAAAACTGAAAAATGTAAATTTCCAATTTCAACCAAACATGCTAGAAATGCTCCAATTGAGCTAATTAGCTTATTGTGAGAATATTGCAATTGTCTGACAAAAGTGAAAAATGTAAATTTCCAATTTCAACCAAACATGCTAGAAATGCTCCAATTGAGCTAAATAGCTTATTGTGAGAATATTACAAAGGTCTGATAAAAGTGAAAAATGTAAATTTCCAATTTCAACCAAACATGCTAGAAATGATCCAATTGAGCTAATTAGCTTATTGTGAGAATATTACAAACGTCTGACAAAACTTAAAAATGTAAATTTCCAATTTCAACCAAACATGCTAGAAATGCTCCAATTGAGCTAATTAGCTTATTGTGAGAATATTACAAACGTCTGACAAAACTGAAAAATGTAAATTGCCAATTTCAACCAAACATGCTAGAAATGCTCCAATTGAGCTAATTAGCTTATTGTGAGAATATTGCAATTGTCTGACAAAAGCGAAAAATGTAAATTTCCAATTTCAATCAAACATGCTAGAAATGCTCCAATTGAGCTAATTAGCTTATTGTGAAAATATTACAAACGTCTGACAAAAGTAAAAAATGTAAATTTCTGATTTCAACCAAACATGCTAGAAATGCTCCAATTGAGCTAATTAGCTTATTGTGAGAATATTACAAACGTCTGACAAAACTGAAAAATGTAAATTTCCAATTTCAACCAAACATGCTAAAAATGCTCCAACTGAGCTAATTAGCTTATTGTGAGAATATTACAAACGTCTGACAAAACTGAAAAATGTAAATTTCTGATTTCAACCAAACCTGCTAGAAATGCTCCAATTGAGCTAATTAGCTTATTGTGAAAATATTACAAACGTCTGACAAAACTGAAAAATGTAAATTTCCATTTTCAACCAAACATGCTAGAAATGCTCCAATTGAGCTAATTAGCTTATTGTGAGAATATTACAAACGTCTGACAAAACTGAAAAATGTAAAATTCTAATTTCACTTAAACATGCTAGAAATGCTCCAATTGAGCTAATTAGCTTATTGAGAGAATATTGCAATTGTCTGACAAAAGTGAAAAATGTAAATTTCCAATTTCAACCAAACATGCTAGAAATGCTCCAATTGAGCTAATTAGCTTATTGTGAGAATATTACAAAGGTCTGACAAAAGTGAAAAATGTAAATTTCCAATTTCAACCAAACATGCTAGAAATGCTCCAATTGAGCTAATTAGCTTATTGTGAGAATATTACAAACGTCTGACAAAACTTAAAAATGTAAATTTCCAATTTCAACCAAACATGCTAGAAATGCTCCAATTGAGCTAATTAGCTTATTGTGAGAATATTACAAACGTCTGACAAAACTGAAAAATGTAATTTGCCAATTTCAACCAAACATGCTAGAAATGCTCCAATTGAGCTAATTAGCTTATTGTGAGAATATTGCAATTGTCTGACAAAAGCGAAAAATGTAAATTTCCAATTTCAACCAAACATGCTAGAAATGCTCCAATTGAGCTAATTAGCTTATTGTGAGAATATTACAAACGTCTGACAAAAGTAAAAAATGTAAATTTCTGATTTCAACCAAACATGCTAGAAATGCTCCAATTGAGCTAATTAGATTATTGTGAGAATATTACAAACGTCTGACAAAACTGAAAAATAGAAATTTCCAATTTCAACCAAACATGCTAGAAATGTTCCAATTGAGCTAATTAGCTTATTGTGAGAATATTGCAATTGTCTGACAAAAGTGAAAAATGTAAATTTCCAATTTCAACCAAACATGCTAGAAATGCTCCAATTGAGCTAATTAGCTTATTGTGAGAATATTACAAACGTCTGACAAAAGTGAAAAATTTAAAATTCCAATTTCAATCAAACATGCTAGAAATGCTCCAATTGCGCAAATAAGCCTACTGTAAGAATTTTACAAACGTCTGACAAAACTGAAAATTTAAATTTTCAATTTCAACCAAACATGCTAGAAATGCTCCAATTGAGCTAATTAGCTTATTGTGAGAATATTGCAATTGTTTGACAAAAGTGAAAAATGTAATATTCCAATTTCAACCAAACATGCTAGAAATGCTCCAATTGAGCTAATTAGCTTATTGTGAGAATATTACAAACGTCTGACAAAACTGAAAAATGTAAATTTCCAATTTCAACCAAACATGCTAGAAATGTTTCAATTGAGCTAATTAGCTTATTGTGAGAATATTACAAATGTCTGACCAAACTGAAAAATGTAAATTTCCAATTTCAACCAAACAAGCTAGAAATGCTCCAATTGAGCTAATTAGCTTATTGTGAGAATATTACAAACGTCTGACAAAACTGAAAAATAGGAATTTCCAATTTCAACCAAACATGCTAGAAATGCTCCAATTGAGCTAATTAGCTTATTGATAGCATATTGCAATTGTCTGACAAAAGAGAAAAATGTAAATTTCCAATTTCAACCAAACATGCTAGAAATGCTCCAATTGAGCTAATTAGCTTATTGTTAGAATATTACAAACGTC
Organism: Watersipora subatra; assembly: GCF_963576615.1. NCBI lineage: Eukaryota > Metazoa > Bryozoa > Gymnolaemata > Cheilostomatida > Watersiporidae > Watersipora > Watersipora subatra. The sequence continues at coordinate 19,769 of NW_027045217.1, read as the reverse complement.
TGACAAAAGTTAAAAATGTAAATTTCCAATTTCAACCAAACATGCTAGAAATGCTCCAATTGAGCTAATTAGCTTATTGTGAGAATATTACAAACGTCTGACAAAACTGAAAAATGTAAATTTCCAATTTCAACCAAACATGCTAGAAATGCTCCAATTGAGCTAATTAGCTTATTGTGAGAATATTACAAACGTCTGACAAAAGTAAAAAATGTAAATTTCTGATTTCAACCAAACATGCTAGAAATGCTCCAATTGAGCTAATTAGCTTATTGTGAGAATATTACAAACGTCTGACAAAACTGAAAAATGTAAATTTCCAATTTCAACCAAACATGCTAGAAATGCTCCAATTGAGCTAATTAGCTTATTGTGAGAATATTGCAATTGTCTGACAAAAGTGAAAAATGTAAATTTCCAATTTCAACCAAACATGCTAGAAATGCTCCAATTGAGCTAATTAGCTTATTGTGAGAATATTACAAAGGTCTGATAAAAGTGAAAAATGTAAATTTCCAATTTCAACCAAACATGCTAGAAATGATCCAATTGAGCTAATTAGCTTATTGTGAGAATATTACAAACGTCTGACAAAACTTAAAAATGTAAATTTCCAATTTCAACCAAACATGCTAGAAATGCTCCAATTGAGCTAATTAGCTTATTGTGAGAATATTACAAACGTCTGACAAAACTGAAAAATGTAAATTGCCAATTTCAACCAAACATGCTAGAAATGCTCCAATTGAGCTAATTAGCTTATTGTGAGAATATTGCAATTGTCTGACAAAAGCGAAAAATGTAAATTTCCAATTTCAACCAAACATGCTAGAAATGCTCCAATTGAGCTAATTAGCTTATTGTGAAAATATTACAAACGTCTGACAAAAGTAAAAAATGTAAATTTCTGATTTCAACCAAACATGCTAGAAATGCTCCAATTGAGCTAATTAGCTTATTGTGAGAATATTACAAACGTCTGACAAAACTGAAAAATGTAAATTTCCAATTTCAACCAAACATGCTAAAAATGCTCCAATTGAGCTAATTAGCTTATTGTGAGAATATTACAAACGTCTGACAAAACTGAAAAATGTAAATTTCTGATTTCAACCAAACATGCTAGAAATGCTCCAATTGAGCTAATTAGCTTATTGTGAAAATATTACAAACGTCTGACAAAACTGAAAAATGTAAATTTCCGTTTTCAACCAAACATGCTAGAAATGCTCCAATTGAGCTAATTAGCTTATTGTGAGAATATTACAAACGTCTGACAAAACTGAAAAATGTAATTTTCCAATTTCAACCAAACATGCTAGAAATGCTCCCATTGAGCTAATTAGCTTATTGTGAGAATATTACAAATGTCTGACAAAACTGAAAAAGGTAAATTTCCAATTTCAACCAAACATGCTAGAAATGCTCCAATTGAGCTAATTAGCTTATTGTGAGAATATTACAAACGTCTGACAAAACTGAAAAATTTAAAATTCCAATTTCAATCAAACATGCTAGAAATGCTCCAATTGCGCAAATAAGCCTACTGTAAGAATTTTACAAACGTCTGACAAAACTGAAAATTTAAATTTTCAATTTCAACCAAACATGCTAGAAATGCTCCAATTGAGCTAATTAGCTTATTGTGAGAATATTGCAATTGTTTGACAAAAGTGAAAAATGTAAATTTCCAATTTCAACCAAACATGCTAGAAATGCTCCAATTGAGCTAATTAGCTTATTGTGAGAATATTACAAACGTCTGACAAAACTGAAAAATGTAAATTTCCAATTTCAACCAAACATGCTAAAAATGCTCCAACTGAGCTAATTAGCTTATTGTGAGAATATTACAAACGTCTGACAAAACTGAAAAATGTAAATTTCTGATTTCAACCAAACCTGCTAGAAATGCTCCAATTGAGCTAATTAGCTTATTGTGAAAATATTACAAACGTCTGACAAAACTGAAAAATGTAAATTTCCATTTTCAACCAAACATGCTAGAAATGCTCCAATTGAGCTAATTAGCTTATTGTGAGAATATTACAAACGTCTGACAAAACTGAAAAATGTAAAATTCTAATTTCACTTAAACATGCTAGAAATGCTCCAATTGAGCTAATTAGCTTATTGAGAGAATATTGCAATTGTCTGACAAAAGTGAAAAATGTAAATTTCCAATTTCAACCAAACATGCTAGAAATGCTCCAATTGAGCTAATTAGCTTATTGTGAGAATATTACAAAGGTCTGACAAAAGTGAAAAATGTAAATTTCCAATTTCAACCAAACATGCTAGAAATGCTCCAATTGAGCTAATTAGCTTATTGTGAGAATATTACAAACGTCTGACAAAACTTAAAAATGTAAATTTCCAATTTCAACCAAACATGCTAGAAATGCTCCAATTGAGCTAATTAGCTTATTGTGAGAATATTACAAACGTCTGACAAAACTGAAAAATGTAATTTGCCAATTTCAACCAAACATGCTAGAAATGCTCCAATTGAGCTAATTAGCTTATTGTGAGAATATTGCAATTGTCTGACAAAAGCGAAAAATGTAAATTTCCAATTTCAACCAAACATGCTAGAAATGCTCCAATTGAGCTAATTAGCTTATTGTGAGAATATTACAAACGTCTGACAAAAGTAAAAAATGTAAATTTCTGATTTCAACCAAACATGCTAGAAATGCTCCAATTGAGCTAATTAGATTATTGTGAGAATATTACAAACGTCTGACAAAACTGAAAAATAGAAATTTCCAATTTCAACCAAACATGCTAGAAATGTTCCAATTGAGCTAATTAGCTTATTGTGAGAATATTGCAATTGTCTGACAAAAGTGAAAAATGTAAATTTCCAATTTCAACCAAACATGCTAGAAATGCTCCAATTGAGCTAATTAGCTTATTGTGAGAATATTACAAACGTCTGACAAAAGTGAAAAATTTAAAATTCCAATTTCAATCAAACATGCTAGAAATGCTCCAATTGCGCAAATAAGCCTACTGTAAGAATTTTACAAACGTCTGACAAAACTGAAAATTTAAATTTTCAATTTCAACCAAACATGCTAGAAATGCTCCAATTGAGCTAATTAGCTTATTGTGAGAATATTGCAATTGTTTGACAAAAGTGAAAAATGTAATATTCCAATTTCAACCAAACATGCTAGAAATGCTCCAATTGAGCTAATTAGCTTATTGTGAGAATATTACAAACGTCTGACAAAACTGAAAAATGTAAATTTCCAATTTCAACCAAACATGCTAGAAATGTTTCAATTGAGCTAATTAGCTTATTGTGAGAATATTACAAATGTCTGACCAAACTGAAAAATGTAAATTTCCAATTTCAACCAAACAAGCTAGAAATGCTCCAATTGAGCTAATTAGCTTATTGTGAGAATATTACAAACGTCTGACAAAACTGAAAAATGTAAATTTCCATTTTCAACCAAACATGCTAGAAATGCTCCAATTGAGCTAATTAGCTTATTGTGAGAATATTACAAACGTCTGACAAAACTGAAAAATGTAAAATTCTAATTTCACTTAAACATGCTAGAAATGCTCCAATTGAGCTAATTAGCTTATTGAGAGAATATTGCAATTGTCTGACAAAAGTGAAAAATGTAAATTTCCAATTTCAACCAAACATGCTAGAAATGCTCCAATTGAGCTAATTAGCTTATTGTGAGAATATTACAAAGGTCTGACAAAAGTGAAAAATGTAAATTTCCAATTTCAACCAAACATGCTAGAAATGCTCCAATTGAGCTAATTAGCTTATTGTGAGAATATTACAAACGTCTGACAAAACTTAAAAATGTAAATTTCCAATTTCAACCAAACATGCTAGAAATGCTCCAATTGAGCTAATTAGCTTATTGTGAGAATATTACAAACGTCTGACAAAACTGAAAAATGTAATTTGCCAATTTCAACCAAACATGCTAGAAATGCTCCAATTGAGCTAATTAGCTTATTGTGAGAATATTGCAATTGTCTGACAAAAGCGAAAAATGTAAATTTCCAATTTCAACCAAACATGCTAGAAATGCTCCAATTGAGCTAATTAGCTTATTGTGAGAATATTACAAACGTCTGACAAAAGTAAAAAATGTAAATTTCTGATTTCAACCAAACATGCTAGAAATGCTCCAATTGAGCTAATTAGATTATTGTGAGAATATTACAAACGTCTGACAAAACTGAAAAATAGAAATTTCCAATTTCAACCAAACATGCTAGAAATGTTCCAATTGAGCTAATTAGCTTATTGTGAGAATATTGCAATTGTCTGACAAAAGTGAAAAATGTAAATTTCCAATTTCAACCAAACATGCTAGAAATGCTCCAATTGAGCTAATTAGCTTATTGTGAGAATATTACAAACGTCTGACAAAAGTGAAAAATTTAAAATTCCAATTTCAATCAAACATGCTAGAAATGCTCCAATTGCGCAAATAAGCCTACTGTAAGAATTTTACAAACGTCTGACAAAACTGAAAATTTAAATTTTCAATTTCAACCAAACATGCTAGAAATGCTCCAATTGAGCTAATTAGCTTATTGTGAGAATATTGCAATTGTTTGACAAAAGTGAAAAATGTAATATTCCAATTTCAACCAAACATGCTAGAAATGCTCCAATTGAGCTAATTAGCTTATTGTGAGAATATTACAAACGTCTGACAAAACTGAAAAATGTAAATTTCCAATTTCAACCAAACATGCTAGAAATGTTTCAATTGAGCTAATTAGCTTATTGTGAGAATATTACAAATGTCTGACCAAACTGAAAAATGTAAATTTCCAATTTCAACCAAACAAGCTAGAAATGCTCCAATTGAGCTAATTAGCTTATTGTGAGAATATTACAAACGTCTGACAAAACTGAAAAATAGGAATTTCCAATTTCAACCAAACATGCTAGAAATGCTCCAATTGAGCTAATTAGCTTATTGATAGCATATTGCAATTGTCTGACAAAAGAGAAAAATGTAAATTTCCAATTTCAACCAAACATGCTAGAAATGCTCCAATTGAGCTAATTAGCTTATTGTTAGAATATTACAAACGTCTGACAAAAGTTAAAAATGTAAATTTCCAATTTCAACCAAACATGCTAGAAATGCTCCAATTGAGCTAATTAGCTTATTGTGAGAATATTACAAACGTCTGACAAAACTGAAAAATGTAAATTTCCAATTTCAACCAAACATGCTAGAAATGCTCCAATTGAGCTAATTAGCTTATTGTGAGAATATTACAAACGTCTGACAAAAGTAAAAAATGTAAATTTCTGATTTCAACCAAACATGCTAGAAATGCTCCAATTGAGCTAATTAGCTTATTGTGAGAATATTACAAACGTCTGACAAAACTGAAAAATGTAAATTTCCAATTTCAACCAAACATGCTAGAAATGCTCCAATTGAGCTAATTAGCTTATTGTGAGAATATTGCAATTGTCTGACAAAAGTGAAAAATGTAAATTTCCAATTTCAACCAAACATGCTAGAAATGCTCCAATTGAGCTAATTAGCTTATTGTGAGAATATTACAAAGGTCTGATAAAAGTGAAAAATGTAAATTTCCAATTTCAACCAAACATGCTAGAAATGATCCAATTGAGCTAATTAGCTTATTGTGAGAATATTACAAACGTCTGACAAAACTTAAAAATGTAAATTTCCAATTTCAACCAAACATGCTAGAAATGCTCCAATTGAGCTAATTAGCTTATTGTGAGAATATTACAAACGTCTGACAAAACTGAAAAATGTAAATTGCCAATTTCAACCAAACATGCTAGAAATGCTCCAATTGAGCTAATTAGCTTATTGTGAGAATATTGCAATTGTCTGACAAAAGCGAAAAATGTAAATTTCCAATTTCAACCAAACATGCTAGAAATGCTCCAATTGAGCTAATTAGCTTATTGTGAAAATATTACAAACGTCTGACAAAAGTAAAAAATGTAAATTTCTGATTTCAACCAAACATGCTAGAAATGCTCCAATTGAGCTAATTAGCTTATTGTGAGAATATTACAAACGTCTGACAAAACTGAAAAATGTAAATTTCCAATTTCAACCAAACATGCTAAAAATGCTCCAATTGAGCTAATTAGCTTATTGTGAGAATATTACAAACGTCTGACAAAACTGAAAAATGTAAATTTCTGATTTCAACCAAACATGCTAGAAATGCTCCAATTGAGCTAATTAGCTTATTGTGAAAATATTACAAACGTCTGACAAAACTGAAAAATGTAAATTTCCATTTTCAACCAAACATGCTAGAAATGCTCCAATTGAGCTAATTAGCTTATTGTGAGAATATTACAAACGTCTGACAAAACTGAAAAATGTAATTTTCCAATTTCAACCAAACATGCTAGAAATGCTCCCATTGAGCTAATTAGCTTATTGTGAGAATATTACAAATGTCTGACAAAACTGAAAAAGGTAAATTTCCAATTTCAACCAAACATGCTAGAAATGCTCCAATTGAGCTAATTAGCTTATTGTGAGAATATTACAAACGTCTGACAAAACTGAAAAATTTAAAATTCCAATTTCAATCAAACATGCTAGAAATGCTCCAATTGCGCAAATAAGCCTACTGTAAGAATTTTACAAACGTCTGACAAAACTGAAAATTTAAATTTTCAATTTCAACCAAACATGCTAGAAATGCTCCAATTGAGCTAATTAGCTTATTGTGAGAATATTGCAATTGTTTGACAAAAGTGAAAAATGTAAATTTCCAATTTCAACCAAACATGCTAGAAATGCTCCAATTGAGCTAATTAGCTTATTGTGAGAATATTACAAACGTCTGACAAAACTGAAAAATGTAAATTTCCAATTTCAACCAAACATGCTAGAAATGTTTCAATTGAGCTAATTAGCTTATTGTGAGAATATTACAAATGTCTGACCAAACTGAAAAATGTAAATTTCCAATTTCAACCAAACAAGCTAGAAATGCTCCAATTGAGCTAATTAGCTTATTGTGAGAATATTACAAACGTCTGACAAAACTGAAAAATAGGAATTTCCAATTTCAACCAAACATGCTAAATATGCTCCAATTGAGCTAATTAGCTTATTGATAGCATATTGCAATTGTCTGACAAAAGAGAAAAATGTAAATTTCCAATTTCAACCAAACATGCTAGAAATGCTCCAATTGAGCTAATTAGCTTATTGTTAGAATATTACAAACGTCTGACAAAAGTTGAAAATGTAAATTTCCAATTTCAACCAAACATGCTAGAAATGCTCCAATTGAGCTAATTAGCTTATTGTGAGAATATTACAAACGTCTGACAAAACTGAAAAATGTAAATTTCCAATTTCAACCAAACATGCTAGAAATGCTCCAATTGAGCTAATTAGCTTATTGTGAGAATATTACAAACGTCTGACAAAAGTAAAAAATGTAAATTTCTGATTTCAACCAAACATGCTAGAAATGCTCCAATTGAGCTAATTAGCTTATTGTGAGAATATTACAAACGTCTGACAAAACTGAAAAATGTAAATTTCCAATTTCAACCAAACATGCTAGAAATGCTCCAATTGAGCTAATTAGCTTATTGTGAGAATATTGCAATTGTCTGACAAAAGTGAAAAATGTAAATTTCCAATTTCAACCAAACATGCTAGAAATGCTCCAATTGAGCTAATTAGCTTATTGTGAGAATATTACAAAGGTCTGATAAAAGTGAAAAATGTAAATTTCCAATTTCAACCAAACATGCTAGAAATGATCCAATTGAGCTAATTAGCTTATTGTGAGAATATTACAAACGTCTGACAAAACTTAAAAATGTAAATTGCCAATTTCAACCAAACATGCTAGAAATGCTCCAATTGAGCTAATTAGCTTATTGTGAGAATATTGCAATTGTCTGACAAAAGCGAAAAATGTAAATTTCCAATTTCAACCAAACATGCTAGAAATGCTCCAATTGAGCTAATTAGCATATTGTGAGAATATTGCAATTGTCTGACAAAAGCGAAAAATGTAAATTTCCAATTTCAACCAAACATGCTAGAAATGCTCCAATTGAGCTAATTAGCTTATTGTGAAAATATTACAAACGTCTGACAAAAGTAAAAAATGTAAATTTCTGATTTCAACCAAACATGCTAGAAATGCTCCAATTGAGCTAATTAGCTTATTGTGAGAATATTACAAACGTCTGACAAAACTGAAAAATAGAAATTTCCAATTTCAACCAAACATGCTAGAAAGGCTCCAATTGAGCTAATTAGCTTATTGTGAGAATATTGCAATTGTCTGACAAAAGTGAAAAATGTAAATTTCCAATTTCAACCAAACATGCTAGAAATGTTCCAATTGAGCTAATTAGCTTATTGTGAGAATATTGCAATTGTCTGACAAAAGTGAAAAATGTAAATTTCCAATTTCAACCAAACATGCTAGAAATGCTCCAATTGAGCTAATTAGCTTATTGTGAGAATATTACAAACGTCTGACAAAAGTGAAAAATTTAAAATTCCAATTTCAATCAAACATGCTAGAAATGCTCCAATTGCGCAAATAAGCCTACCGTAAGAATTTTACAAACGTCTGACAAAACTGAAAATTTAAATTTTCAATTTCAACCAAACATGCTAGAAATGCTCCAATTGAGCTAATTAGCTTATTGTGAGAATATTGCAATTGTTTGACAAAAGTGAAAAATGTAAATTTTCAATTTCAACCAAACATGCTAGAAATGCTCCAATTGAGCTAATTAGCTTATTGTGAGAATATTACAAACGTCTGACAAAACTGAAAAATGTAAATTTCCAATTTCAACCAAACAAGCTAGAAATGCTCCAATTGAGCTAATTAGCTTATTGTTAGAATATTACAAACGTCTGACAAAAGTGAAAAATTTATAATTCCAATTTCAATCAAACATGCTAGAAATGCTCCAATTGCGCAAATAAGCCTACTGTAAGAATTTTACAAACGTCTGACAAAACTGAAAATTTAAATTTTCAATTTCAACCAAACATGCTAGAAATGCTCCAATTGAGCTAATTAGCTTATTGTGAGAATATTGCAATTGTTTGACAAAAGTGAAAAATGTAAATTTCCAATTTCAACCAAACATGCTAGAAATGCTCCAATTGAGCTAATTAGCTTATTGTGAGAATATTACAAACGTCTGACAAAACTGAAAAATGTTAATTTCCATTTTCAACCAAACATGCTAGAAATGCTCCAATTGAGCTAATTAGCTTATTGTGAGAATATTACAAACGTCTGACAAAACTGAAAAATGTAATTTTCCAATTTCAACCAAACATGCTAGAAATGCTCCCATTGAGCTAATTAGCTTATTGTGAGAATATTACAAATGTCTGACAAAACTGAAAAATGTAAATTTCCAATTTCAACCAAACATGCTAGAAATGCTCCAATTGAGCTAATTAGCTTATTGTGAGAATATTACAAACGTCTGACAAAACTGAAAAATGTAAATTTCCAATTTCAACCAAACATGCTAGAAATGCTCCAATTGAGCTAATTAGCTTATTGTGAGAATATTACAAACGTCTGACAAAACTGAAAAATGTAAATTTCCAATTTCAACCAAACATGCTAGAAATGCTCAAATTGCGCAAATAAGCCTACTGTAAGAATTTTACAAACGTTTGACAAAACTGAAAAATGTAAATTTCTAATTTCAACCAAACATGCTAGAAATGCTCCAATTGAGCTAATTAGCTTATTGTGAGAATATTACAAACGTCTGACAAAACTGAAAAATGTAATTTTCCAATTTCAACCAAACATGCTAGAAATGCTCCCATTGAGCTAATTAGCTTATTGTGAGAATATTACAAATGTCTGACAAAACTGAAAAATGTAAATTTCCAATTTCAACCAAAAAAGCTAGAAATGCTCCAATTGAGCTAATTAGCTTATTGTGAGAATATTACAAACGTCTGACAAAACTTAAAAATGTAAATTTCCAATTTCAACCAAACATGCTAGAAATGCTCCAATTGAGCTAATTAGCTTATTGTGAGAATATTACAAACGTCTGACAAAACTGAAAAATGTAAATTGCCAATTTCAACCAAACATGCTAGAAATGCTCCAATTGAGCTAATTAGCTTATTGTGAGAATATTGCAATTGTCTGACAAAAGCGAAAAATGTAAATTTCCAATTTCAACCAAACATGCTAGAAATGCTCCAATTGAGCTAATTAGCTTATTGTGAGAATATTACAAACGTCTGACAAAAGTAAAAAATGTAAATTTCTGATTTCAACCAAACATGCTAGAAATGCTCCAATTGAGCTAATTAGCTTATTGTGAGAATATTACAAACGTCTGACAAAACTGAAAAATAGAAATTTCCAATTTCAACCAAACATGCTAGAAATGTTCCAATTGAGCTAATTAGCTTATTGTGAGAATATTGCAATTGTCTGACAAAAGTGAAAAATGTAAAATTCCAATTTCAATCAAACATGCTAGAAAAGCTCCAATTGCGCAAATAAGCCTACTGTAAGAATTTTACAAACGTCTGACAAAACTGAAAATTTAAATTTTCAATTTCAACCAAACATGCTAGAACTGCTCCAATTGAGCTAATTAGCTTATTGTGAGAATATTGCAATTGTTTGACAAAAGTGAAAAATGTAAATTTCCAATTTCAACCAAACATGCTAGAAATGCTCCAATTGAGCTAATTAGCTTATTGTGAGAATATTACAAACGTCTGACAAAACTGAAAAATGTAAATTTCCAATTTCAACCAAACATGCTAGAAATGTTTCAATTGAGCTAATTAGCTTATTGTGAGAATATTACAAACGTCTGACCAAACTGAAAAATGTAAATTTCCAATTTCAACCAAACAAGCTAGAAATGCTCCAATTGAGCTAATTAGCTTATTGTGAGAATATTACAAACGTCTGACAAAACTGAAAAATAGGAATTTCCAATTTCAACCAAACATGCTAGAAATGCTCCAATTGAGCTAATTAGCTTACTGATAGCATATTGCAATTGTCTGACAAAAGTGAAAAATGTAAATTTCCAATTTCAACCAAACATGCTAGAAATGCTCCAATTGAGCTAATTAGCTTATTGTGAGAATATTACAAACGTCTGACAAAAGTAAAAAATGTAAATTTCTGATTTCAACCAAACATGCTAGAAATGCTCCAATTGAGCTAATTAGCTTATTGTGAAAATATTACAAACGTCTGACAAAACTGAAAAATGTAAATTTCCATTTTCAACCAAACATGCTAGAAATGCTCCAATTGAGCTAATTAGCTTATTGTGAGAATATTACAAACGTCTGACAAAACTGAAAAATGTAATTTTCCAATTTCAACCAAACATGCTAGAAATGCTCCCATTGAGCTAATTAGCTTATTGTGAGAATATTACAAATGTCTGACAAAACTGAAAAATGTAAATTTCCAATTTCAACCAAACATGCTAGAAATGCTCCAATTGAGCTAATTAGCTTATTGTGAGAATATTACAAACGTCTGACAAAACTGAAAAATTTAAAATTCCAATTTCAATCAAACATGCTAGAAATGCTCCAATTGCGCAAATAAGCCTACTGTAAGAATTTTACAAACGTCTGACAAAACTGAAAATTTAAATTTTCAATTTCAACCAAACATGCTAGAAATGCTCCAATTGAGCTAATTAGCTTATTGTGAGAATATTGCAATTGTTTGACAAAAGTGAAAAATGTAAATTTCCAATTTCAACCAAACATGCTAGAAATGCTCCAATTGAGCTAATTAGCTTATTGTGAGAATATTACAAACGTCTGACAAAACCGAAAAATGTAAATTTCCAATTTCAACCAAACATGCTAGAAATGCTCCCATTGAGCTAATTAGCTTATTGTGAGAATATTACAAATGTCTGACAAAACTGAAAAATGTAAATTTCCAATTTCAACCAAAAAAGCTAGAAATGCTCCAATTGAGCTAATTAGCTTATTGTGAGAATATTACAAACGTCTGACAAAACTTAAAAATGTAAATTTCCAATTTCAACCAAACATGCTAGAAATGCTCCAATTGAGCTAATTAGCTTATTGTGAGAATATTACAAACGTCTGACAAAACTGAAAAATGTAAATTGCCAATTTCAACCAAACATGCTAGAAATGCTCCAATTGAGCTAATTAGCTTATTGTGAGAATATTGCAATTGTCTGACAAAAGCGAAAAATGTAAATTTCCAATTTCAACCAAACATGCTAGAAATGCTCCAATTGAGCTAATTAGCTTATTGTGAGAATATTACAAACGTCTGACAAAAGTAAAAAATGTAAATTTCTGATTTCAACCAAACATGCTAGAAATGCTCCAATTGAGCTAATTAGCTTATTGTGAGAATATTACAAACGTCTGACAAAACTGAAAAATAGAAATTTCCAATTTCAACCAAACATGCTAGAAATGTTCCAATTGAGCTAATTAGCTTATTGTGAGAATATTGCAATTGTCTGACAAAAGTGAAAAATGTAAAATTCCAATTTCAATCAAACATGCTAGAAAAGCTCCAATTGCGCAAATAAGCCTACTGTAAGAATTTTACAAACGTCTGACAAAACTGAAAATTTAAATTTTCAATTTCAACCAAACATGCTAGAACTGCTCCAATTGAGCTAATTAGCTTATTGTGAGAATATTGCAATTGTTTGACAAAAGTGAAAAATGTAAATTTCCAATTTCAACCAAACATGCTAGAAATGCTCCAATTGAGCTAATTAGCTTATTGTGAGAATATTACAAACGTCTGACAAAACTGAAAAATGTAAATTTCCAATTTCAACCAAACATGCTAGAAATGTTTCAATTGAGCTAATTAGCTTATTGTGAGAATATTACAAACGTCTGACCAAACTGAAAAATGTAAATTTCCAATTTCAACCAAACAAGCTAGAAATGCTCCAATTGAGCTAATTAGCTTATTGTGAGAATATTACAAACGTCTGACAAAACTGAAAAATAGGAATTTCCAATTTCAACCAAACATGCTAGAAATGCTCCAATTGAGCTAATTAGCTTACTGATAGCATATTGCAATTGTCTGACAAAAGTGAAAAATGTAAATTTCCAATTTCAACCAAACATGCTAGAAATGCTCCAATTGAGCTAATTAGCTTATTGTGAGAATATTACAAACGTCTGACAAAAGTAAAAAATGTAAATTTCTGATTTCAACCAAACATGCTAGAAATGCTCCAATTGAGCTAATTAGCTTATTGTGAAAATATTACAAACGTCTGACAAAACTGAAAAATGTAAATTTCCATTTTCAACCAAACATGCTAGAAATGCTCCAATTGAGCTAATTAGCTTATTGTGAGAATATTACAAACGTCTGACAAAACTGAAAAATGTAATTTTCCAATTTCAACCAAACATGCTAGAAATGCTCCCATTGAGCTAATTAGCTTATTGTGAGAATATTACAAATGTCTGACAAAACTGAAAAATGTAAATTTCCAATTTCAACCAAACATGCTAGAAATGCTCCAATTGAGCTAATTAGCTTATTGTGAGAATATTACAAACGTCTGACAAAACTGAAAAATTTAAAATTCCAATTTCAATCAAACATGCTAGAAATGCTCCAATTGCGCAAATAAGCCTACTGTAAGAATTTTACAAACGTCTGACAAAACTGAAAATTTAAATTTTCAATTTCAACCAAACATGCTAGAAATGCTCCAATTGAGCTAATTAGCTTATTGTGAGAATATTGCAATTGTTTGACAAAAGTGAAAAATGTAAATTTCCAATTTCAACCAAACATGCTAGAAATGCTCCAATTGAGCTAATTAGCTTATTGTGAGAATATTACAAACGTCTGACAAAACCGAAAAATGTAAATTTCCAATTTCAACCAAACATGCTAGAAATGTTTCAATTGAGCTAATTAGCTTATTGTGAGAATATTACAAATGTCTGACCAAACTGAAAAATGTAAATTTCCAATTTCAACCAAACAAGCTAGAAATGCTCCAATTGAGCTAATTAGCTTATTGTGAGAATATTACAAACGTCTGACAAAACTGAAAAATAGGAATTTCCAATTTCAACCAAACATGCTAGAAATGCTCCAATTGAGCTAATTAGCTTATTGATAGCATATTGCAATTGTCTGACAAAAGAGAAAAATGTAAATTTCCAATTTCAACCAAACATGCTAGAAATGCTCCAATTGAGCTAATTAGCTTATTGTTAGAATATTACAAACGTCTGACAAAAGTTGAAAATGTAAATTTCCAATTTCAACCAAACATGCTAGAAATGCTCCAATTGAGCTAATTAGCTTATTGTGAGAATATTACAAACGTCTGACAAAACTGAAAAATGTAAATTTCCAATTTCAACCAAACATGCTAGAAATGCTCCAATTGAGCTAATTAGCTTATTGTGAGAATATTACAAACGTCTGACAAAAGTAAAAAATGTAAATTTCTGATTTCAACCAAACATGCTAGAAATGCTCCAATTGAGCTAATTAGCTTATTGTGAGAATATTACAAACGTCTGACAAAACTGAAAAATGTAAATTTCCAATTTCAACCAAACATGCTAGAAATGCTCCAATTGAGCTAATTAGCTTATTGTGAGAATATTGCAATTGTCTGACAAAAGTGAAAAATGTAAATTTCCAATTTCAACCAAACATGCTAGAAATGCTCCAATTGAGCTAATTAGCTTATTGTGAGAATATTACAAAGGTCTGATAAAAGTGAAAAATGTAAATTTCCAATTTCAACCAAACATGCTAGAAATGATCCAATTGAGCTAATTAGCTTATTGTGAGAATATTACAAACGTCTGACAAAACTTAAAAATGTAAATTGCCAATTTCAACCAAACATGCTAGAAATGCTCCAATTGAGCTAATTAGCTTATTGTGAGAATATTGCAATTGTCTGACAAAAGCGAAAAATGTAAATTTCCAATTTCAACCAAACATGCTAGAAATGCTCCAATTGAGCTAATTAGCTTATTGTGAGAATATTGCAATTGTCTGACAAAAGCGAAAAATGTAAATTTCCAATTTCAACCAAACATGCTAGAAATGCTCCAATTGAGCTAATTAGCTTATTGTGAAAATATTACAAACGTCTGACAAAAGTAAAAAATGTAAATTTCTGATTTCAACCAAACATGCTAGAAATGCTCCAATTGAGCTAATTAGCTTATTGTGAGAATATTACAAACGTCTGACAAAACTGAAAAATAGAAATTTCCAATTTCAACCAAACATGCTAGAAAGGCTCCAATTGAGCTAATTAGCTTATTGTGAGAATATTGCAATTGTCTGACAAAAGTGAAAAATGTAAATTTCCAATTTCAACCAAACATGCTAGAAATGTTCCAATTGAGCTAATTAGCTTATTGTGAGAATATTGCAATTGTCTGACAAAAGTGAAAAATGTAAATTTCCAATTTCAACCAAACATGCTAGAAATGCTCCAATTGAGCTAATTAGCTTATTGTGAGAATATTACAAAGGTCTGATAAAAGTGAAAAATGTAAATTTCCAATTTCAACCAAACATGCTAGAAATGATCCAATTGAGCTAATTAGCTTATTGTGAGAATATTACAAACGTCTGACAAAACTTAAAAATGTAAATTGCCAATTTCAACCAAACATGCTAGAAATGCTCCAATTGAGCTAATTAGCTTATTGTGAGAATATTGCAATTGTCTGACAAAAGCGAAAAATGTAAATTTCCAATTTCAACCAAACATGCTAGAAATGCTCCAATTGAGCTAATTAGCTTATTGTGAGAATATTGCAATTGTCTGACAAAAGCGAAAAATGTAAATTTCCAATTTCAACCAAACATGCTAGAAATGCTCCAATTGAGCTAATTAGCTTATTGTGAAAATATTACAAACGTCTGACAAAAGTAAAAAATGTAAATTTCTGATTTCAACCAAACATGCTAGAAATGCTCCAATTGAGCTAATTAGCTTATTGTGAGAATATTACAAACGTCTGACAAAACTGAAAAATAGAAATTTCCAATTTCAACCAAACATGCTAGAAAGGCTCCAATTGAGCTAATTAGCTTATTGTGAGAATATTGCAATTGTCTGACAAAAGTGAAAAATGTAAATTTCCAATTTCAACCAAACATGCTAGAAATGTTCCAATTGAGCTAATTAGCTTATTGTGAGAATATTGCAATTGTCTGACAAAAGTGAAAAATGTAAATTTCCAATTTCAACCAAACATGCTAGAAATGCTCCAATTGAGCTAATTAGCTTATTGTGAGAATATTACAAACGTCTGACAAAAGTGAAAAATTTATAATTCCAATTTCAATCAAACATGCTAGAAATGCTCCAATTGCGCAAATAAGCCTACTGTAAGAATTTTACAAACGTCTGACAAAACTGAAAATTTAAATTTTCAATTTCAACCAAACATGCTAGAAATGCTCCAATTGAGCTAATTAGCTTATTGTGAGAATATTGCAATTGTTTGACAAAAGTGAAAAATGTAAATTTCCAATTTCAACCAAACAAGCTAGAAATGCTCCAATTGAGCTAATTAGCTTATTGTGAGAATATTACAAACGTCTGACAAAACTGAAAAATGTTAATTTCCATTTTCAACCAAACATGCTAGAAATGCTCCAATTGAGCTAATTAGCTTATTGTGAGAATATTACAAACGTCTGACAAAACTGAAAAATGTAATTTTCCAATTTCAACCAAACATGCTAGAAATGCTCCCATTGAGCTAATTAGCTTATTGTGAGAATATTACAAATGTCTGACAAAACTGAAAAATGTAAATTTCCAATTTCAACCAAACATGCTAGAAATGCTCCAATTGAGCTAATTAGCTTATTGTGAGAATATTACAAACGTCTGACAAAACTGAAAAATGTAAATTTCCAATTTCAACCAAACATGCTAGAAATGCTCCAATTGAGCTAATTAGCTTATTGTGAGAATATTACAAACGTCTGACAAAACTGAAAAATGTAAATTTCCAATTTCAACCAAACATGCTAGAAATGCTCAAATTGCGCAAATAAGCCTACTGTAAGAATTTTACAAACGTTTGACAAAACTGAAAAATGTAAATTTCTAATTTCAACCAAACATGCTAGAAATGCTCCAATTGAGCTAATTAGCTTATTGTGAGAATATTACAAACGTCTGACAAAACTGAAAAATGTAATTTTCCAATTTCAACCAAACATGCTAGAAATGCTCCCATTGAGCTAATTAGCTTATTGTGAGAATATTACAAATGTCTGACAAAACTGAAAAATGTAAATTTCCAATTTCAACCAAAAAAGCTAGAAATGCTCCAATTGAGCTAATTAGCTTATTGTGAGAATATTACAAACGTCTGACAAAACTTAAAAATGTAAATTTCCAATTTCAACCAAACATGCTAGAAATGCTCCAATTGAGCTAATTAGCTTATTGTGAGAATATTACAAACGTCTGACAAAACTGAAAAATGTAAATTGCCAATTTCAACCAAACATGCTAGAAATGCTCCAATTGAGCTAATTAGCTTATTGTGAGAATATTGCAATTGTCTGACAAAAGCGAAAAATGTAAATTTCCAATTTCAACCAAACATGCTAGAAATGCTCCAATTGAGCTAATTAGCTTATTGTGAGAATATTACAAACGTCTGACAAAAGTAAAAAATGTAAATTTCTGATTTCAACCAAACATGCTAGAAATGCTCCAATTGAGCTAATTAGCTTATTGTGAGAATATTACAAACGTCTGACAAAACTGAAAAATAGAAATTTCCAATTTCAACCAAACATGCTAGAAAGGCTCCAATTGAGCTAATTAGCTTATTGTGAGAATATTGCAATTGTCTGACAAAAGTGAAAAATGTAAATTTCCAATTTCAACCAAACATGCTAGAAATGTTCCAATTGAGCTAATTAGCTTATTGTGAGAATATTGCAATTGTCTGACAAAAGTGAAAAATGTAAAATTCCAATTTCAATCAAACATGCTAGAAAAGCTCCAATTGCGCAAATAAGCCTACTGTAAGAATTTTACAAACGTCTGACAAAACTGAAAATTTAAATTTTCAATTTCAACCAAACATGCTAGAACTGCTCCAATTGAGCTAATTAGCTTATTGTGAGAATATTGCAATTGTTTGACAAAAGTGAAAAATGTAAATTTCCAATTTCAACCAAACATGCTAGAAATGCTCCAATTGAGCTAATTAGCTTATTGTGAGAATATTACAAACGTCTGACAAAACTGAAAAATGTAAATTTCCAATTTCAACCAAACATGCTAGAAATGTTTCAATTGAGCTAATTAGCTTATTGTGAGAATATTACAAACGTCTGACCAAACTGAAAAATGTAAATTTCCAATTTCAACCAAACAAGCTAGAAATGCTCCAATTGAGCTAATTAGCTTATTGTGAGAATATTACAAACGTCTGACAAAACTGAAAAATAGGAATTTCCAATTTCAACCAAACATGCTAGAAATGCTCCAATTGAGCTAATTAGCTTACTGATAGCATATTGCAATTGTCTGACAAAAGTGAAAAATGTAAATTTCCAATTTCAACCAAACATGCTAGAAATGCTCCAATTGAGCTAATTAGCTTATTGTGAGAATATTACAAACGTCTGACAAAAGTAAAAAATGTAAATTTCTGATTTCAACCAAACATGCTAGAAATGCTCCAATTGAGCTAATTAGCTTATTGTGAGAATATTACAAACGTCTGACAAAACTGAAAAATGTAAATTTCCAATTTCAACCAAACATGCTAGAAATGTTTCACTTGAGCTAATTAGCTTATTGTGAGAATATTGCAATTGTCTGACAAAAGTGAAAAATGTAAATTTCCAATTTCAACCAAACATGCTAGAAATGCTCCAATTGTGCTAATTAGCTTATTGTGAGAATATTACAAACGTCTGACAAAACTGAAAAATGTAAATTTCCAATTTCAACCAAACATGCTAGAAATGCTCCAATTGAGCTAATTAGCTTATTGTGAGAATATTACAAACGTCTGACAAAAGTGAAAAATTTATAATTCCAATTTCAATCAAACATGCTAGAAATGCTCCAATTGAGCTAATTAGCTTATTGATAGAATATTGCAATTGTCTGACAAAAGTGAAAAATGTAAATTTCCAATTTCAACCAAACATGCTAGAAATGCTCCAATTGAGCTAATTAGCTTATTGTGAGAATATTACAAACGTCTGACAAAACTGAAAAATGTAAATTTCCAATTTCAACCAAACATGCTAGAAATGCTCCAATTGAGCTAATTAGCTTATTGTGAGAATATTGCAATTGTCTGACAAAAGTGAAAAATGTAAATTTCCAATTTCAACCAAACATGCTAGAAATGTTCCAATTGAGCTAATTAGCTTATTGTGAGAATATTGCAATTGTCTGACAAAAGTGAAAAATGTAAATTTCCAATTTCAACCAAACATGCTAGAAATGCTCCAATTGAGCTAATTAGCTTATTGTGAGAATATTACAAACGTCTGACAAAACTGAAAAATGTAAATTTCCAATTTCAACCAAACATGCTAGAAATGCTCCAATTGAGCTAATTAGCTTATTGTGAGAATATTACAAACGTCTGACAAAACTTAAAAATGTAAATTTCCAATTTCAACCAAACATGCTAGAAATGCTCAAATTGCGCAAATAAGCCTACTGTAAG